>NC_087158.1:26372039-26552039 GCF_035594125.1 Scylla paramamosain | reverse complement strand
TTTGTTATCTATACTGTCAGTTACTGCCTGTTCTTGTATACTGATTGTCTTTTCTATGTGCATATAACTTCAAGGAAGATTTTAATTCTAGAAACTTTATTGGTTGAATGTAAAACTTTTATCAGAGATTAATACCATTTATGAAATTTCAATAGTAAAATAAACAGATTCAGCAATATTCATTGTCTGTCGACATTGCACTGTATTATATACAGTATTGTAATAACTGTAAGAACCTTACAGTGTAATGTAAAGTAACTCAAGTATGAAGCTCATTTTGATTCTGGATATGACCGTCATGTCAGCCATTCATTATTATCAAATTTCATCCAATGAAGTCGCATTAATTCAATATACATGGCAATTTTCCAACACTACATTTTTATGTAGTTATACTTTACAATTATTTCTTTCCCTCCCCCGTTCCCTGGTGCTGCTCAGTGTTCACAGTATTCAGACGGAGCGGCTCGTGTAAGTTTGGCGCATATTAGTTGACGCCACAGTGCACCCAAGAATTGTGCAATACTTCGTTCCTGTTAGAGGGTAACTTTTATTCAATTTTATGAATGGATGCATTCTTGAAGTTTTTATATTCTTTAGATTTTATTTTATATGTTTATTTATTTATTTTTTATTTATTTATTTATTTTATTTATTTTTATTATTATTATTTTTTTTTTACAGACTGGTTTTCATATAATTGTCATGGCATGTTTTTTCAAGTGTATAGATTGAGAACTAGACAGCTTTATGTACAAAGAAAAATATACTTGTTCTTGGTATATTCAAATATGTGTAATAGTTAGTACATCTTATGACCTAATGGATAATGACTGTACATTGTTTAAACTTGTATCTAGCAGAATGTAACTGTTATAAAGCATGATTTTGTTTTATGCTAGTTATTAAGCATATGGAAATATAATATTTCATATTTTTTATGCAGGCGTTAGGATGTCTGAAAATATTCTCTATTTTCACTAAATTGAAACCTGTTATATTCTCAAAGTATAGTTATAAATAAAATAAATAATTGATAAAACTGTAACCCAGTAAAAGCCATACTGAAACTTAAGCACAAGAGATGAAGAATTTAAACACAGTTCAGAGATATAAATGCCTTTGAAGCAGGGTAAATGCTAGTTTTCAGCAGTACGACCAGCTTGTAAGTGCCAGACATCCTATAGTGTATAATCACCATCAAAAGAAACATAATTGATTACGGCATTTTAATGGATTGAGTAAATAAAATCCGAAATAGTCTTTAAATAAGTGCAATGCAGAGAATTGCTGTAAATAATGAAATTTTATAAGCTATTCTTTGAATTAAAAATGGATCTTCCATACACTCAAATTAAACTGAACTTTCATGCATTTAAATAAAAAAATAAATAAAAAAAACTATGAGTTTCTTTGGCAAAACATTTTACATTGCTATACCATATAAAACAGGAAATACCATTTACTGACATTTTGGTAAATATTTGACAACACTATGAGTAAATATTTCATCACTTGTAAGACAGATTTAATTATAAGCCTCGCAATTTTTGTACATTATTTGTTGTAGCTATTTGTATGTTTGGAGCAGTGAAAATCAGCCCTCTTTCCCCTGCAGGCATGGAGGGTGAGGTATAAAGGAATGTTTGTGAATATATGTATGGAGACACCTTATCTCATCTACCCCACAAGGGGACATTAGTATTTGAATAGATATAAATAGATGTACGTTATATCTAGTGGTTTTGTTAATGGTACATAATGAACATTATTAAGTTATCGTATTACACAATTTGCAAGGGGACGCATTATTTGATTTTCCTCCCCATTATTTTTTATCCAGTTTTTGCATGTTTGAATCTTTTCATAAAATATACCCTGTATTTTCATGTCTGCTTGTACCTTAGATGAATGTTTAGAATTTTGTAGCCGTTTTCTAATGTGCTATTTCTAATGAAACAGCATAATTAAAAAAAATATATATATATATATATATATATATATATATATATATATATATATATATATATATATATATATATATATATATATATATATATATATAATTATTATTAACTTCTACTTTCTTTGGCAGAATGTGAATATGACCACTTGACATATTCACGTCCACTGGGTGAAGTGAAGCCACACTACTACACTATGGCATCCCAGTTGCATAGGTCAGCTGACCAGCTGGCTGAGGAGGTATTACCCAATGGGAAGCCAGCTGCTGGGACAAGTAAAAAGTGCCATTCCCCTCATTCATCATCATCATCATCCAATGAGCTGAACATTTCTAGGCCTGAGGTCAACATGGACAATACTGAATGCCAATCTCAGAATGCCAGTGATGTGCCAAAAGTGAGTAACCTCAATGTTGGTGCCAGTGATGATGAGTATGCAAGATTGAAAGTCAACAACTTTGATGTTTCAATGGATACTGGAAAGCATGATGCTTATGCAAAATTTGAAGAAGACTTCAATAAGACTTTGTCATCAGGAATTGAAGATTCTGACAACAGTCACATGAGTGTTACAGAAACAGAAGTTTTTTCATCAGAAAAAGACAATTAACTTCATTTCTGCATTTGCCAAGTGGACAGCTGAAAATAGAGGTAAACACATACACTAGTAAATGAAGTGTTCTGACAATATACTGATATGAGTGATAAATGGTTGCTGGCATGGAAAAAAAAAATGTGTAATAAAGGTCTTCAGAGCCTTTGAAAGATACATGTAACATAATTTTGGTGTGGTAAAGCATCAGTTCATCGACTATTGTTGCTTTTACCACTGACATATATATATATATATATATATATATATATATATATATATATATATATATATATATATATATATATATATATATTATAAACACTTTTGTGATGTTGATCTTGTACAGATGAAAAGTTTTTAGTGTACATATGAAAGCGATACCTTTACTACAATAGAAGACAGTAGTGCTCCATCCATAGTGATAACTGGTTGTGTTGAGAGTTTTTATGAGGGTGAGGCAAATCCCTTATCATGGCCTTCATTCATGTAGGTAATGAAAAATTATCCAGTGTTGGAAAAAAAACTTTTGATACATACTTCTTGGGCATTGAGAATTGTCCCTGTATAGTGAATAGTTATTGGGGGTGTCACAAAGAACTTTTTATCATATTTAATAATTTTTGTGAGTTATTTTCTCACTTTTTACATAACTACTGACTTGATTTGATTTGTTTTGAAAGTTAACAATTTGATTTTATGTTATGAAAGTTAACAGACAAAAAATTGTAAACTCTTTTAGATATTTTAATGTTAATTAATGAGTTTGAAATCTCAATTCTGAATGAGAAGCTGGTCATGTATCAGCTGCTGATTACATGCTTTACTGAATATGTACAGAATTTGAGAAGCTTATGACAGCTGTTGAGATACTTTACATGCAACAAGGATTGAATTAATTAAATTAGACCAATATATTTACTTCCTTTCTTTTTAACAATTTCAATTGTTTATATCTGATGTATTTTACTACAGCTTTTAACTTTATTAAAATCAATGATGTAAAAATATATAAACATATATGTTTTGTACTTTATGATATTGCACATTTTGGAAAGTAATAACATTGTATACCCAAAATCTTATTTTGTATATCTTATATGCTGTTTTCTGCAACCAACTGGAATGAGTTGTGTGAACAGAGCGACACATCACTTTCAACCTCCTATTTCAGGGGCCTGTGTGTAATAGGATTAACCAGATTACCAGAGATGTTATTATTTCTCTGTTCACAAGTCATATATCAATAGACCAACATTTTATTTCTTGTTTCAGATGATTGTTTTGAAGATTATAGAAAAAGCAGTATAAGTATTTTTTGATGAATACAAATTACATAAATAAACATCACGATTTTTTGCTTTGTGTTCCCAAAAATCAATAGAATATGAAGGTGTATGTTTAAGAAAAAGTGTCCAATTATAGGTAAAAAAAAAATCCCAAACAAAGTTACTAGAACATCACTTTATTTTTTGCATGATATGCCCATCTTTCCTCAATGAGCATATTACACAAGGAACATTCTGAAAGAATGTAAGACCTCAAGCAAAACCTCAATATCTGAAATATGACTTATTCCATTACACTATTCCATGAAGTTAGCCCAAAGCCATCAACTTCTCTGTCAGTTGCACAATATCTCTCTCTCTCTCTCTCTCTCTCTCTCTCTCTCTCTCTCTCTCTCTCTCTCTCTCTCTCTCTCTCTCTCTCTCTCTCTCTCTCTCTCCATATAATATATAAAACCTAGCTTTTCCTAAGCTCCCAAATTTTATTCCAAATAGCTTTCATTGTCTTTCCATACATTTTTCTTTTATTTAACAAGTCCTTTCCTGCATATACAATGTGACACCCAAGAAAAAGCAAAGCCATGAAATGTAATCCAAAGTTAGGCACAACACTCATTATTTTCAAGACCATTTCCAAGATAGGTTATTTTCACACATCAGATATGTACCATAACCAATCATCACAAAAACATTAAGGCAGAGGAGATAAAAGGGAATAAATGTGTTCACAGAGGCAAAGAAAGATTTAAGGAAAGTATTTTCCTGCCAATCTTGATCTGTGGATCAGAGATTTGCACATGGAATAAATAGGGTGCACCAGTTAAGAATGCACGCTGTAGAAATGAGAAGGATATGTAAGTGATAAAAAGAGTGGATGAGACCAGTGAAAACATGCAAGTGATGCAGCATAAGCACCTATCCTAATAGTGTGAAGAATGGAGTGGTGGACTAGGTAAATGGAAATACAGTCAGCCCTCAAGATTCTAAGATTTAACATTCAGGGATTCCACTATTCACAGATTGGTGCCAGAAGTGAAATGTATGCAGATTAAATTTCTTTCACTGGTTGCCACTAATTCAAATCTTGCACACAGCACAGGTCATCACACTACATGCTTACACACTGCCCACCACATAAATCTGCATTCCCTCCGCTGCCCTGTAATGTGTCAATTTAGCATATTTTTGGGGACCAATTGTCTACATTTCCTACTGCCTGTATATTGTGTACATTTCCCACAGCTGCACAGTCCTCCCTCTCTTTCACTCTCACTCATGCTGTGATCACATTCATGTTAACATCATTATCATTTTCACCATAGCTTCTGAGAGATCTTCCAAGACACCTTGCCATATTTGTTTGTAAAAATGCACAGTAGATACATTAACAAAGCACGTGTTTGTTTTCCACGGTAGTGACAATATGAAGGCAAAAGGGTAGAGCATGGGATGACATAGCACTGACAGTCGTGTTGGTGATAATGAGAAGGGAGGGTGGAGCAAGAGGCTACATCACAACATTCATCATTATTTTACTTTTTTATTAAATATTGTATAAAGTGTTTGTAAATACTTTACTTAACCCTTAAGAAACAGATAACGTACTGACTGAGGAAACTGATGGACACACATGTGACATAATATGATTTCCTGTCTTAAATCAAGCAAGTGAGCAGGAAATGTTTCTAATGTGATTTGGCAATGCTTACAAAGCTACTCCCTATCAATTTCCACATCCTATCCACATCCAATTTCCACATTCCTATCAAAGTACACACACCAAGAGAAAGATAAACAGAACAGAGGTGATTCACCAACATCACAATGCACAGCTAAGTGTAAATAAGTATTGTCCACCCATAATAAGTTGTTAGACATGGAATCATATTTATGGAACTATGAGGGCAGAATGGAAAAATATTCCTATCAAGATATGATGAGCGCAAACGAGGCAAGACAAGATGGAGGTGCAGGCATGTGAGCTGTAGGGAGTGCCAAATCCAATGTAATGAACACACACAGGCTGCCTGCCACCCTTGGGAAGCAATTGATATAATATTGTTCTATGTCTACTCACAGATGAGCTAAAACATCAATGACTCAGACACCATTGCAAAGAGAAAGGACTGTAACTGTATTTCTTCCACAATTCTAGATCAAGTATTGAAGGAAATATGAGTAAGAAAGAGTAATTTTTTTTATAAAAACCATTGTTCTGAGTGGTTTCCATGCAATATGACCATCATTTAAGGATTAACCCATGTGGTGCTGGACATCTGAACCCCAGATCAACCTGTGGCATCAGCCAATCTAAAGATCACAGGAAAACATGCAAAAAGGGGTTAAGCAAAGTGAAACTTTTAAACGTACGAGTTGCTTGGGGTGGGTGTATATAATGTAACAAATAGCAATGCCAGTGGTGTTTGTGGTGTTAACAATTTGTGGCCACCACCAATGTTTATGAATAGTGTTATGTCACCTAGGTAATGGTAAATCACCACATCAATGTATATACAACTGGTATGCTGCTTGTAATATATGAGGGAATGAAGGCTGGCATTACATTATTCACCTCACAGCACAACCAGTAGGATATTGCAATTAATATGTGACTGAGTGTGGTGGCACTTTTTGTTTCATGAAGACACCATTTACAAAGAATACTGAATCACCTTAGAAGTGAAGAAGTGTGTGGTATTTTCTGAAGCTGAGCTCCAGGCACAATCCTACATCACACTCACTAGACTGAAATTGTAAGTCAGTGCGTTTCTGAGGACCTATTGCCATGTAGCTACATACACATCCACAGGTTAGAATGAGGTTTAAAGTACACACAGTGTGTCTTCTGTCAAGTTCAATTAACAAATAAGCAGTCTAGGATTTTTCTAAGCTGCCACCATAAATTCACGACAGTGGCACTAAGAGCAGGTATGTGATACACTAAATTTATAGGGTTGCCAATGGGGGGGCTTAAAAAGGGCCAGAGGTAAGTGTTTTTAAAGGGGTCAGGAGTATTTTAGCAGGAGGCATCAATCATTCATTGATTTTCAACATTCATGGAAGTCACTTACCTAACCCTCATAAATGTTGAGGGCAGACTGTAAAGTGAAATGGCTCGTCTATAATGAAAGGATGGAGAGTGAAGGGAGTAAAGAAAGTGTATTGAAAACAGGGTTGGCATTAAAAACCCATCCCAAGGAGAGAGAGAGAGAGAGAGAGAGAGAGAGAGAGAGAGAGAGAGAGAGAGAGAGAGAGAGAGAGAGAGAGAGAGAGAGAGAGAGAGAGAGAGAGAGAGAGAGAAATTTTTTTTAATGCAAATCAAAATTATAGAAATCACATTAATAAATAAGGTCTATATATGTACATATAGATAAAAAATGCAAAGTAGTTAAGCATGACCTGTTCATTTCCTGTACAGTACAAGTTAACACAGGTTTTGTCCAACCAGACCAACCTGTATCAGCATGACCTAAACAAATGTCTGTTCTTCAAGACAAAAGTGTCAAAATCTTTCAAGATCTAACCCCCTCATGACTTCTTGGACCTAACCAAAATCATCCCCAATAACTCCACTTCTTCATCTTTCCCTCCTTTCTTTCAACCTGATGGCACCACTGCCATCTCATCTATTTCTAAAGCTGAACTCTTCACTCAAACCTTTGCTAAAAACTCTACCTTGGATGATTCATGGCTTGTTCCTCCCTCTCCTCCACCATCTAATTACTTCATGCTACACATTAAAATCCTTTGCAGTGATGTTTCCCATGCCCTCACTGGCCTAAACCCTCAGAAGGCTTATGGACTTGATGGGGTCCCTCCTATTGTTCTCTGAAACTGTGCCTCCGTGCTTGTAACTTGCCAAGTCAAACTCGTCAAACTCTGTCTATCAACATCTACCTTTCCTTCTTGCTGGAAGTTTGCCTAAATTCAGCCTCTTCTTAAAATGGGAGACCATTCAAATCCCTCAAACTATTGTCCCATTGCTTTAATTTCCTCTAAAGTTTTGAATCTATCCTCAACAGGAAAATTCTTAAACATCTATCACTCCACAATCTTCTATCAGTATAGGTTCCATCAAGGCCATTCTACTTGTGATCTGGCTTTCCTTACTGAGCCTTAGTCCATCCTCTGATGAAACTTTTCCAGTTGACTTAGGCATTTCAAAAGCTTTTAACAGAGTCTGGCACAAAGTTTTGATTTCCAAACTATCCTCCCCACCACTTCTATCCTTCTCTCTATAACTTCATCTCAAGCTTCCTTTCTGACCGTTCTATTGCTGCTGTGGTAGACGGTCACTGTTCTTCTTCTTAATCTATTAACAGTGGTGTTCCTCAGGCTTCTGTCATCAACCACTCTCTTCCTATTATTCATCAATGATCTTCTAAAGCAAACTTCTTGTCCTATCCACTCCTACACTGATGATACCACCCTGCACTTTTCCACGTCTTTTCATAGACATCCAACCCTTCAGGAAGTAAACAGTTCTCACAGGGAAGCCGCAGAATGACTGACTTCTGATCTCTCTAAAATTTCTGATCGGTGCAGAGCAAACTTAGTACTGTTCAATGCCTCAAAAACTCAATTTCTCCATCTATCAACTCAACACAACCTTCCAAACAACTATCCCTCTTCTTCAGTGACACTCAACTGTCCCCATCTTCTACACTGAACATCCTTGGTCTAGTATTGTTCAATGCCTCAAAAACTCAATTCCTCCATCTATAAACTCAACACAACCTTCCACACAACTATTCCCTCTTCTTCAGTGACACTCAACCATCCCCCTTCTACACTGAACATCCTCTGCCTGTCCTTTACTTATAATCTAAACTGGAAACTTCGTATCTCATCCCTAGCTAAAAACAGCTTCTATGAAGTTGGGCATTCTGAGTCGCCTCCACCAATTTTTCTCAACCCGCCCCCCCCACCGGCTAGCTCTGTACAGGGGCCTTATCAGTCCATGTGTGGAGTGTGCTTCACATATATGGGGAGGTTACAATCATACTGCTCTTTTAGAGAGGGTGGAATCAAAACCTTTTCTTCTTATCAACTCCTCTCCTCTAACCGATTGTCTTCAGCCTTTCTCATCGCCACAGTGTTGCATCTCTTTTTATCTTCTACCACTATTTTCAAGCTAACTACTCTTCTGATCTTCCTAACTGCATGCCTCCCCTCCTCCCACTGCCTGGCTGCACTAGACTTTCTTTCTCTCACCCCTATTCTGTCCATCTCTCTACTGCAAAAGTTAACCAGTATCTTCAGTCATTCAACCCTTTCTCTGGTAAACTCTGGAACTCCCTGCTTTTTTCTGTATTTCCTCCTTCCTATGACAAACTTTCAAGAGAGAGAGGTTTCAAGACACTTATCCTTTAATTTTTGTAAACATCTTTTGACTCTGTTCAGGGACCAGCACCTCAGTGGGCCTTTTTTTTTTTTTATTATATTTTTGTTGCTCTTGACCAGTGCCCCTCATATATAAAAAAAATCAAACCTTTTGTTTCACTCTAATTCTTTTGTTTCACTCCAGATTACTTTTTAATTGTTTATTTAAACTGATTCACATATAATGAATAAACAGAAAAATAAAATAAAAACAATAAAACCCAACAAAAACCCAATAAATCCCACTCCCCCAAAAAATATTTTAAACCTGGGTTTCTTCCAACCCCGTCTTTTGTTTTCTTTTTTTTACTATTTTACATAAAAAAATTGTTTTATATTATACTGGTAAATAAGTTCTACATATGTACCGATGGCTCCATTCTTGATGAAGCTGCTTTCCTGTCTATATTTATAACAAGAGCAACACCTGTTATATTTCTTTCATGGCAGATGTCATTGGCTACAGCTGCCTTTGACATGAATCTTGGGCCTGCCTTCTTCCTATCCCCCTCCACATCCCCAATCCCTTCCCTCTCCCCATCCATCATACTTCTCATAATTTCACCATACATACATACACAGAGAGAGAGAGAGAGAGAGAGAGAGAGAGAGAGAGAGAGAGAGAGAGAGAGAGAGAGAGAGAGAGAGAGAGAGAGAGAGAGAGAGAGAGAGAGAGAGAGAGAGAGAGAGAGAGAGAGAGGGGGGGGGGGGGGGCTTAGATGGAGGAGATAGGAGGGAGGTATGAGAAATACAGAAACAAGGAGGGAGTGGGGATGAGAAAGGTTTGGCTTAATTGACACTTCATGACTTCTGGCCTATGATATTTAGCTATTAAAGTCCCTTGAGTTGACATGTGGCTTTAACTAAAAATAAGGGTGAGGAAGGCTGCTTCATTAAGCAGGGAGCTGTCTGTCCATATATATAAAAAAAAAATGTTGAAGCAGTCAGGCCTGACCAGTTCATTTCCTGTAAGGCAGAAGTTAACACAGGTTTTGTCCAACTGGACCAACCTGTATCAACATGACCTAAACAAGTGTTTGTCTTCAGATAACATTTCAAACCTTTTGTTTCACTTCTAGGTTACTTACTAATTGCTTATTTAAACTGATTTACATATAAATATGAGGAATAAACAAAAATAAATAAATCCCAAAAAAATATAACATCCAAAAAAAACAATAAAACCCCCAGTTTTTTTTTTTTTTTTTTTTTTTACCCAGGTTTTTCCAACCGTGACAGCTAGGCAGACAAGAGTCACTGAAAAGTGAAGCCACAGCAAGAGAAAGTATGTGAGGATTGTACAGCAAGTTTCTGTCACCTGTACTAAGAAAGATGTGTCTCTGAATTAGTAATATTTCCCAGTAATTGTGCTATGGAACTGTGCATCATAATTGTGCCTATACTGTGCCTTGAGCTTAGTAAGAATTAAACATGTCAGGTGTTTCTTTATCACCTTGGGGTGCTTGTGTCCAAGTCTTGTGTGCTGAGCAGCTTTGCAACTTCACTGCCACTATGCTGAGCCAAGAAGTCAGTAAGTGGTGCTGTTGCGCAGTTCCCCTAACCTGGTTCCACGCCCTGTGAATGCATCAGCAAGAAGGAACAGATGGGTTGTGCAACAGTTTTGTGCAACAGGTGTGCAACCTGCCTGTTTTGGGTGACTTTTGTAACAATTTCATTCTTGTTGGGTTGACCACTGGACAAAATTTATGGGTAAATTTGCAGTTTCAACCAATACTCCCATCCTCTTTGTCTTTTTCACTATAGCCAACAAGCATAGGGACCTGGTGGGAATGTAGGGTTTTTGGGTGGGAAAGCCAAAATGAGGCATTTCTGACATTCTTGAAATGGCACATTTAAAAAATGGGAAGTTTCTAGGGTATCCTAACCTAACATAACCAAACTAACCTAACCAGACAGCGCAGGGGTTTGGCCCCCTCTCTGGACACCCCACCCTTAAGGTCACTAACCTAACCAACATTACCTAGCTTAACCTAACCTAACATTACCTAACCTAACCTAGCAATCTAATATTACCTAACTTAACCAAACCTCACATTACCTAACCTAACCTCCTAACATCCAATAAGGTAAACTAATGTAACGGAACATTTTATAGCCTCCTACATTGTCAGTCATCATTACATACTAACAGTAATTATTAAAAAAAAAGTTGAAGGAACTGGCAGTAAGCTGCCAATTCATATATTCACAGCCAGCACGTCTCTTCCATAGCCATGGTCTAACTGACGCAGAACAGACAGTCCTGGGTTTTCCTTCCTCCCCTAAACATACATCCCTATATGTGATTGGCCAACAAATTTCCATGTGACCTGATTCACAGCAGGTAACCTCACGTCATCACAGCTCGTAACACGTGATTCAATGTCACATCACCATCAAGCACATGCACCGTTGATAACAAACATACGAACACACTCGGTATCCAACAAGATGAATGGAGGTGGATCTAAGCTAGAATAGCCTTCAAAGTTCTCATCTGAAGTTATTATTAATTTCTGACAGGGTAAAATGGATCTAAAAATGCTCCAAACAGTGAGATGTAAACCCTGCGAAGGGCTATAGTTACATGTGGTATATTGATTGAAACTGCAATAATACCAATATATGTAGAGGTATGGAAGGCAGAGCTATCAGTGTTTGAGTGGACAGGGGAATACATATGGCTGAGAATTATTTATCAATAATAATAATAAGTGGATGATAAGACACATTTGTGAGACACCCCTATATCTAATGTTTAGGAGAGTGGTGGCCAACTATCACTACAGCAACAGAACCAGGGAGGACACTCTGGAGGAAAAAGGTACAGATAATATGGAGATAACATTAAGGTCTTCTCCCGAGGTTAATACTTACATATCAGATAGAATTAAGGTTGCAGAATATCATGCAATATATATCAACTTCTGAAAACTCGTTAAAGCAAAAAAAAAAAAAGTAAAAGGTTAATGAACTGACAAATCTTTGTGTGGCACCCTCCCCCTTTGAGTGTTTGAGAGTCACTACCTGGCAGTTCCTGCTGCAGGAAGTCACAGGCTATGCAGGGAAGGGTGGGGTTAGCCATTACTGGAATTAGAATTCTCAATTATTTGAAATTCTCACTTCATTATGAAAAAAATAAAACAAAGGCAACACGCCTGAGGCATGACCAATGACAAGCCATGATATATCTTCATGCACCAATTGTTTGTTGTCACCCAAGATTAGTTAGCCAATCATAGGCTTAGGGACTATGGAGTGCCAGCAGGCTTTGATTTCAAATTTCAGTTTCAAGTTAGCCATGCCATGCGAAGGAAGTTCGCAGAGTGAGGTGGACATTATTCAAACTTTCTGTTGTTATGTAGACAAAGATAAAAGAGGCACTGAAAATTTTTGAAGACACAGTGTCATTAGCAAGAAGAGGAAGTGTGGAAGGCATGCACAAAAGATGACCATGACCATGGAAATTTTACCTACCACAAGCATTTTCACCCTGATCGAAAAGCAGAAAGGAAGTTTGGTGCAACTTTTTTGCAAGTAAATATAAAGAGACTGGCTGAAGAGGACAAGAATCTCTCCTGTGAACATTTTGTTTTTCAATACCTTCCTAAGAAAGTCTCTTTATCAACAATTCTTTGAAAGAAACTTTGGTTTAACCTCACAAACTGTTTGACTGGAAAATTTTTTGTGGTGAGGTGTGTGAACAGTGGCTGGAGGACCAGGCACCTATAGGAGGCCCGGAGAAAGTGGTGGAAATCAACGAAAGTAAATTCGGGAAGAGGGAGCACCACAAGAAACGTCATGTTGGGTTCTTGGTGTGGTAGAGAGGGAAATGAAAAGACATTTCATAGAAAATCCCACTGTTCCATAGAACAGTGGGATGTAACTACACAGATCCCTCTCTGCCAAAAGTATATTCTACCTGTAACAACCATCTACAGCAACTGCTGGCAAGCTCATAGTGGGGCCAAGGACCTTTATCTGAATTACATACACCAAGTTGTAAACCACTCAGAGTATTTCATTGATTCAGAGACAAGGGTTCACACGAACACAATTGAGTCTCTGGAAGGACATAAAGAGTTGGGTGCTCCAAGCAGGAAACAAGAAAACCTACTATAAGTCTCATTTTGCCCACTATCTGTTCTGTTATAGTCACCCCGACCACACTACCATCTTCCATCACTTTCTCCGGGAAATTGCTCACTGCTACCCACAGCCTCAGCAGGCAAGACTGCAGAATCTGGTTACAGCCCCGCAGGAATTGGTTTGGTTAGGTTAGGTTAGGTTAGGTTGAGGTTGGGGTTAGGTTAATTTGGTAAACAAGATTTACACTAGTGATACTTTCATCATGTTGCTGAAGTAATTTCCCGCATCTTTAATCGTTGCACAAAAAAGATATACGCAAATTTTGGACGATGCAATGGAGGGCCTTATCTTTTGAAGATTTATACTACTGCTGATACTTCCATCATGTAGATCACGTCACTCCCTGCATTTTGAATCATTGCACGGAATGTATAAATCTATTAATTCGCTCACTTTGGATTTTATCAGATTTAAGCAACTTTTGACCAAGAGCAAGGCCACGAGCAAGGCCTGTCGTACTCTGCTGGGCCTCATGGCTGTGGGCGTTGCGCTGTTTGCTGTGGCTCAATTGGTCCGCAATTTAGAGGCATTGCCTATTTATTTCTCGACTGAGTTTTAAGCTTTTTCCGTTCGATAGTGAATATCTGCAAGATTGGTCAGCTAATCTCAAAATTGAAAAAAAAAAATATCTTTTGTGGTTTCCGGCAAAAAAAAAAAAATATATTGAAAAAAAACACCATCCAAAAATAAATAGTCAGTGTCTCAAAACCAGTAGGCTAAGTTAATCTCCATATTCCCAAAAGATGATATTGGCAACAATGCAAATTTCAATGGCTGGATGACAAGTACTCGGTTAAGTGGGGAAAAATATATCAAATTTGGATAATGAAAGGGATTTGTCCTACCTCGCGTGACTGCATGTAGCACAGGACTCACCAATGGTGGAGGGCAGTGTTGCAAGCAGCCACCTTGGGGCGTCCCGCTGGCAGGCTTGTGGATCATTCAGTCAGCGACTCCCTTGTGCCAATACAGTTAAGTTTCAAGGATTGGCACTCGTTTAGAATGTGGGTCCCACCAGTTTGGGTCTCGCTTACCACAGGATTTAGTATGCTCCAGCTTTTATGAAGAGGAGTCAGCAGTCATCAGGATGTTAGTGGGTGAGCAACCGCTGTCCAGAGAACTCTTCAGTATGGCGACTGTGAATTCAGCGTTACCAGATTGTTTTGGCCATATTATCGTACTACACAGGTTGAAATTATTGTACTTCTGGTAAAATTATCGTACATATGTAATTATTCCAAATATTATACAAAACTACCACTCTCCAAATAAGGCAGAATTTAGGTTTTAAAATGGCCAAAAC
Organism: Scylla paramamosain; assembly: GCF_035594125.1. Lineage (NCBI taxonomy): Eukaryota > Metazoa > Arthropoda > Malacostraca > Decapoda > Portunidae > Scylla > Scylla paramamosain. Next base: position 26,537,363 of record NC_087158.1, on the reverse strand, counting down.
ATAAAATAAAATGGCCAAAACAATCTGGCAACGCTGATCTGCTGCCTGACAAGTTATACAGTTAGTGTGTCGCGTGTATAGGTGGTGTTAGTATGCGTCTGTTTCAACTCCCAGCCTGACAGAATGCTTTTTTTTTTTTTTTTTTTTTTTTTTTTTTTTTTTTTTTTTTTTGTGTGTGTGTGTGTGTGTGTAACCACGTCTACACAGTGGCTGCCAAGGCTTACCCATGAGTTAAACCTTCTTTAGTTGGTAATGAGGAAGGCTTGGGCTCTAGCAGTGGACACCCAAAGGCAGCAGTGGGTGAAAACAAGCAAAATAAAGAAAAGTTTGGCTGTGAGAAGGTGCTAGACAGCCAGCCATAGTGATGAGGAAGCAGGAAGGTACATCACCACCACCATCACTACCACAGGGAAGGTAAGGTCAGGAAGTGTTAGAATAAATTTAGGTAACTTAACGTAACTTTTTAATGAATAACAACAATCCACGGTTTTAACTCATTTTAACGCATCTCACCTAACCTCCAGCACAATATATCCCTGTGTCAGCCTCGTCTCGATGCTAAAAACCGTAAAATTTAACTTAATGAAAATGTAGACAATCTGGGTCGTCTCTATTTATTAGCCATTATCTATCTTATCTGTGAGTGTTTTAAACCAATACTGTCGCAAAGCGGAGCCACATGACCAAGCTTTAATATGCGCTCGTTAGATATAGCTGCCATTACTTACTTTAAGTTTGGCGTGGATTTAAATGAGTGAGAAGGGTTGGTCGTCCCCTCCACTGGCCCCCCACCGCCATCTTGGATAAGGCTCCCCAGCCCCCTCCGGTTCCAATATTATTTTTTTTTTATTTCCTAAGTATTTTATTTCGGCTTGTAGCTAAGATTTTATGGTTTGTAAAGATATTTCGTTGTTTTTTAAGTTATTTGAGCGCGTGTGTTGCGTGAAAATGGTGATTTTGGCGTTGTTTTTGTGTAAATAAGAGGGCCGTTTTCGGCGTATTTTTTTACGGTCCCAAAACTATTTTTCTTTTATTTCAGCCTGTACTAGATTCTTATTGGTTTTAAAAAATAGTTGGTGTTTTTTTAAGTGTGTTGCCGTCCCGCTCAGTGAAATGCGTGCACCGTACACTTGTTTTTATTCGTGTTCAACTTCCAATAATGTTGATTTTTTTTTTTCGGTAGATTTTTTATTTGTGCTTCTAGCTCACTTTAAATGATTTTAGAAATTAGTTCAGATTTTTTAAAGTGTTTTCCGTTATGTTTAAGCCAGAATAGGTGGACATTTGAACGATTTTGAATGGGGTGAAGGTTTCAACAGTTTCCAGATACTTCTTTTTAAATATCTTTAATACTGCTGCGTTTTGAAATGTGTTGTTATTTATGGCATTAGTTAAAGTGTGTGGCAAGTCTGAATTTATAAAGCATTCCTGTCTAGCTGCGTTTTTTAGAGGGGTCATTTTCAAAATGAAATACGTACGTACGTAAATAACGGTCGCTGTGACGTCATCAACCCCCCAGCCGTGACATCACAAGCCCCCCCAGCCGTGACGTTATCAGAGTGGTACCTTCCCTAACTCCCTTCCAGTCCCTCCCAGTAAATATTCAGTGTTTTTTTTTTTTTTTTTTTTTTTTTTTCAAGGTATTTCAAGGTGTGTGTGTGTGTGTGTGTGTGTGTGTTGCCTTATCTTTCGTTGTACAGATGGTGATGCAGTGTGTGTGTGTGTGTGTGTGTGTGTGTGTGTGTGTGTTGCCTTATCTTTCGTTGTACAGATGGTGATGCAGTGTGTGTGTGTGTGTGTGTGTGTGTGTGTGTGTGTGTGTGTTGCCTTGTCTTACGTTGTACAGATGCTTATGCAGTGTGTGTGTGTTGCCTTGTCTTTCGTTGTACAGATGCTTATGCAGTTTGTGTGTGTGTGTGTGTGTGTGTGTTGCCTTGTCTTTCGTTGTACATATGCTTATGCAGTGTGTGTGTGTGTGTGTGTGTGTGTGTTGCCTTGTCTTTCGTTGTACATATGCAGTGTGTGTGTGTGTGTGTGTGTGTGTGTTGAAACGGTCATTTATATCTGCGTCAACATGGCAACAGCTCGTGGTGCGGCAACCATCACCGCTCCCAAACAAACCTGCATGATGTGGTTACTGTAGTACAAAGACATCTCTATTCTGCGGATCATTAGGGAGGTCTTTGTCCTGTTATGGAATAATGAAGGTTGACTGCAAAAACTATTTAAACAAATGATTACTTACAGAATCTTCCTTTATCATCAACCTTTTCCTCTTCAGCTATATACTTGTATTCCACCCATACATTTCTCTTTCCTTACCTTCTATAAATCCTTCCCTCTCAAACAAGAACATCACCACCACAAAGGAGGGAGAGGGATACCCGAGGTCCTTACCTAACACACACACACACACACTAAGGTAAATAAATTCATAAATGAAATATAATAATAATAATAATAATAATAATAATAATAATAATAATAATAATAATAATTAAAAACCTTGTGGACATGTAGATCTTGGAGGAGAGGACAGATCCAAACGTACTTGGTGGGTTTGTATCACGCCCTGACAGAAGGGATGGCTTGTTCCCTGTTGCACCAATCAGTCCTCTTTCCCACGTGCTCTATGGCTAATTTGATCGCAGAGATCTTAATAAAGATTGCATCATATTCGTTCATCTACAGCTGCTCCATTCAACCTCGTGCAACTTTTTTTTTTCTTCTTCTTACATAGACATCCCTCTTGTATTTAGCACTATATTTATAATGTTCATGGATATATTATGGGTATATAATACTTCCATGATACTGTCCACCCAACTTATTTGAGGTTTTCCCTTTGTCATACATTTATTCTATCCACCACACTCTCATTCTTTCTCTACCATCATAGTTCCCCATTTGCTCAGTCAATTCATAAGACACCAGTTCTCTGTTATTTTCTCATTTATCACTTAATCCATGAGGGTTACTAACATTAGTTCCTTGACACTAGTCTCTATTACATTCAATCTTCTCTTTTCTAGTTTTCCCAGTTCTCCAATCAAACCTTGCATTGTGGAAAGTTCTATTCTTTAAACTTGCATATGCATGACATATGTGACCAACAAGATTTGGATATTCCTTTACCTTCCTTCAGAAAACAACACGAGGGTTGGCCTGCTGTCCCTCACTGAACAATAAAAATTACAGCAGCCTAAGTTTACTACTTTAGTTTTGGGTACTGGGTAGTTCAACACACTTTGTTGTATGTAACCTTGAAGTACATTGGATTATTCCAAGGTATTAAGGTATACAGAACACACACATAGGATATCAATTAATTAAAGGTATATGGAGTCACTTATGAAGATCTGATGTCTATATCAGAAAAGACAAACATTCACATTACTAAACTAGACTTTCCTCTGCAGAGGTGGCACTTGATAATGAACAACACAATTCTGTGCATACTCAAAGTTCCAGGATTTTGCATGTGAATGAGTCTGTAAAACCTAATGGTGCAGAAGAAAGATAGGGTGTTGATCAGAATACAGGAAATTAGACACGCAGTAAGGAGAGAAAAAGAAAAAAAAATGCATGTGTGAACACCAGACCCACATAAAATAACAGGTTGGATATTAAGGGAATGCAGTAGAAAGCTTAGAGAAAATACATAATGTTACAGTAACCTTACTGAGTGACAGTAAGGTTCCTCAAGATTTTAAAAGAACAGATATCATACTGAAACATAAGGGAGATGATAATGAAGATCTACTTAATTATAGACTGTTATTGAAATAACAAGTGTGGTTGCCAAGATCTGGGTAAGAATTGTAAATAATAAATGGATGTATCATTTGTAAGAGACCAGAGCATTCACATGATGTCAATTTAGTTTCATAAATTGTAAGCCATGCACTTCAAACTTTATGTAAGATAAAATACAAGAAAGAAATGGTTGGGTGGACTGCACGTTTCAACCTGGAAAAAAGCTTTTGATAAAATACAAGTGCCTCACTAATGTCTGATTTATAAAACTGAATATATTGTAGGAATGAAGTATGGACTCAAATGGATGGAAGACTGTCCTCACTTCTCTGTTCTTAAAAAATAAAATAAAATAAAAACTGGAAATCAATATGGCACACTCCATATAACTTCCCTATGGTTTTATTCTTGCCCCAGTCACATTTGCGACATATAAGGTAGAGGGAATAACTACTTGCAATGACCTGTTTCTATGTGATCTAAAAAACTACTAAAGAAAACAAATGATAACAAAGACTGTAAAGCACTGCAAGGAGACCAACTGGGCACAAAACAGCATGTTAGAATTAAGTTGCAGATGGCATATGAATTTATTCTTGGAAAGCGCAAAATTATTAAGTTTGGCAACTGCAGCAGATGTATGTGTGATTACAAGGTCAAAAATGAGATTATCAGCCAAGTTACAAAGGAAATGGACCTGGGAGTAGAATTTCTGAGCAACTTATTACTAGGGAAAAATATATAAATGAAATAAGAATACATACATATAATAAAATAAGAATATGGATGATGTTTACTTATTCGAAACAGAGATGACAAGGGACATAATTGTTACAATGATATGTCCAAGATTTGAATATGCAGCAATAGTGCAGTTACTTTATAAAAGTATACATTTAAGGAAATTACAGAGTACAGAGCATTAACTTGGCATCTAACTTGAAATTTCTCTCATAAGAAGAGATTTGCTAAGCTAGGTACAGCTCCCAGTCTTAGACCTGATAAGGAAAAGGAAATTTCATTGCACTGTCCAGAATGATTAAGGAAGTAAAGTAATAGTTAAATAGAATGCATGTCTGGAAGAAAAGTGATAAAAAGGACCAGGGAAGGAAGCTAGGAGGACCACTTGTATTGTAAGTAAGATTTTATGAAGTACAGCTTTCACCACAGAAGCAAAGAAGTCTAAAATAATATGGATAAGAGAGTGGTTCATACAAGTATTCATGATACTGTAAAGGAAAAGTTCATACTAGCAGATACTATAGAGGCAGGACAGTACAAGTATAGCTCTTTTTGTGTCACAGCTAAGTAAATACACACAAAATAAAAGGGGGAATGATGATCAACCATCTTCCTCAGTAAATAATGACATTCACATTGTAGAAGTAAATTTTCACCTGAAGTGGCACTTACATAACAACAACAATAGTTCTGGGCATACTTACAGTTCAGTTACTATTATTACTTCCATATGGTGATTATCTTGGTCTGCTATTAATATCATGTGCATTAATTAATATAACATTATGGGGATAGCAGATAGTTAACAAGGGAAGGCACCAAGGAGACTCTTGCATTCCTGTGTACAGTTTGTTTTATTGATGAACATTTTGTTCCCACAGGTGGGACCTGCCAAGACCACATAACCGCACCGCTCTGCCCCCCTCATCACCAAAACACAAAGATTTACCTTTCTTACATTTGTCAATAATTTGTCACTCTTATGTGTGTGCATAAATACATACATATACATACACACACACAAACACACACACACATGCATGCACACACACATATAACATATAATGTATATTATATATGTGTGTGTGTGTGTGTGGTGTGTGTGTGTGTGTGTGTGTGTGTGTGTGTGTGTGTGTGTGTGTGTGTGGTGTGTGTGTGTGTGTGTGTGTGTGTCATAAAACTGTCAAGCATAGAAAACTTTTTATGTAGCAGTTATATATATATATATATATATATATATATATATATATATATATATATATATATATATATATATATATATATATATATATATATATATATATATATATATAATTAAATTACTTCACCTTGTTTATGTCAAATTAATAACCTGCTGTCAAATTCCTTCTGTAATTTATCATTACCACATAAATGGGAAGAGAAAAGTCTTTTGAATCTTGATTGACTATGATCGTATTTATCATCAAATAATGACAGCCATTTCCTTAACACTGGGAATCTTTCACAAGTACCTCTGCTGCTGTATTCTACGCAACATGGAACTTGCTTAAAATTATAGACATACCTTCAATCATGTAATATATATCAGCAATTATTTGGATCATAGGAACATCCTCCCTAAGGCCAAAAATGTCTAAAAATTGAGCAGCTCGATGCCATATTACACAAATCCAATTTATGATTCAGAATACAGATTCGTTCTCGACCTTGGACACTATTGTTGACTACATCTATTACTAGCACTCTCATACTATACACTGTTAACTAAGGCAAAACTGTTTTCCTAAATAAAGGTATACAACATCTGAAATATGCTACATTTACCTAAAACCAGAGTGTAACATAACTGATGTCCACTGCAAACTGAACTCTATTGATAAAAATCATAATAATAAATACTATAAAGCAAACTTTTATTTAGTCCATAACTGTATGAAATCACTTATAAATACCAGACTGTAAAACTATCATACCATGATGATTTAGCCAGCATAACAATAAATGTTTCATACATACACAACTACACAGAGACTATGATAATCATGCACATAATTAGTTTGTCCAACAACAGTAGATCCAACAACCTTACCTGCCAGTTAAACATGACTGAGTTTGGTGTTGTAAACCCTCAAAAACTTTAATCATCTTGTGTCTGTAACAAATAACATTCCTTACACCTTTGAATATTACTGAGGGGCAGAGCAGACAGTGCCACTTCTAAAATTATAGGCAGTTACTAATGCTGACATGTTATAAATGAAGCTATAAGCCGATACATGAACTATAATGGTCATCTAGTCAACTGAACATCTGTGTACAAGAAAAAATATACAGAGATTGCTGAGAAGTTCTCAGTTTTAATGATGGTAATACATAAAATACCAATAAAACCCACGCACAGGCACCCACAGTAAAGCTACTGGTTATATGGACAAAGAGTAGGAGAAAACCACACACTAGCAGGGCCAGCTACCACCATCTTGGGAGCTACTCTACACCACATGCATCATTACAACCACTTCTCTTTGAAATCTAAAAATGTGTTCAGCTAATATATAATAGTCAGAAAAATATTTTGCAGCATGGTGGAGTTCCCCAGATGATAGTAACAGTTTTCACCTGCTACTTAAAACATTCTTCCCAAAGAGACGTGCATCAGACTTCCAATGTAAATTACTAATCGGAAAGCTCAAATTCACACATCATACGATGCATATATCATATGTCCGAGAGATAGAAGAAAATGTGATATGGAAGTCTATGGCAGTCTACTGATCATTTATTCATCAAAAATACTGCTAGGAGGGTAAGATCATTTAGACTTCCAGGCATACTTCAATTAATAAAATTTTTTGATGTGATCATTTAGGTTAAACACCATGCTACAGTAAATAACATACACAAAACAAGTGGCCAAAATTGCCATAACTTTTAAAATTATTCGTAAGTGTCAACTTAAAAAAAATAAGGCAAGAATAGCCATATGTGCCCAAACCATATAAACTGTAAGTGCCACTATTGCATGGACAGAGATATTATGTAAATGGTATATCTGCTCTGCAAGCTGTTCCCTCTAAAGCTAAATCCCTGACACATCCCTGACAATCAAGAGGCAGCCAAACAGAGCCAGACCATAGCTAAAGTGGTGCTTACAGCTTCTCTGGACTGAGCACAGCAAGGTCAAGGTCAAGAGACACAATGGTAGGTGGTCTTGATGCATGCCAGCATTCCAAGCAAAAGTGACCTTCACAACAGCATCAAGCATTTACCAACTTTTGAACTTCATTCTAACTGTTTTATAACCATAAGAATATCATTGGCCTGTCATAGTTCATGTTCTTGATTAACACTACTAAACACTTTCATGATAACAAGGTCACTATAGTTGCTTTTCTTAATTTACACCATTCACATTATATGATTGGTTTGAAGCAAGTTCATTTGAAGAAATGATTCCATTGAACCATAACACTGTTTACTTTATTTATTAGATGATAGTAAATGTGAACACTAACAACTACAGTTATTTCAGTTAATTGAGGCACTGCTGAGACAAACCAAGTTGAGTCTGAGGTGGTTCAAGGTTTTACTATATTCAATATCATTTACAATATCACTTTTAAACTACACAATACCATACTCTCAGGCACTAAGAAATAAACACCAAAGTACTTTTCACTTTTTCCATCACTTTCCTCTAAAGCCCCATGCCAATGATACTAATCTTCAAAAGTAGTCCATTGCCTGTCCTCTTCACAAATTGGTTTTCCAAGCCCATGTCTTGAAGAACATCATCACACACACTACTTTCACTGTACACTTTCCAACTTCTCTGTAAATGGGTGAATAAAAATAACACTTTTATAGTATCCAATCACAGGCAGAAATTATTGTTGTTCAATTGTTACATGACTGAATGAGGCTGTTGGAGGCCCCAATTTTTGTATTTTGCTTGGTAGCTCTCAGGTCCCCCATGTGGGTCTGTCAGTCATCAGGCCCTCCAAATTAAGTTGCAGTTGTACGTTTATAGGAGAATTAGATTAAATATATATATTTATATATTTATAGATTGTGTTCCTTTCCCCTAACCACAACAGTGAAAAACAAAAGGATAACAATGACGATGGCATGTTCTTTGCAGTTCTTGATGCCAAGTGTTCTTCTGGAAAACAAATCTTTCGTGACAAGGATCATCATTTTGTGATATCACTGAAGCTGACAAACAGGCTGGTGTAGTTTGGTGCTAATGGGTGCCTGTCTAAACTTGATCAGTGGACGAAAACAGTGTTTCAGTGCACTGCTACACTTCTCACAATTGCAGAGCAGTACTATTGGCTGGACAGTAGGGCAAATTATGTGTTGTATAAAGCATTACGGTTTCTGATTACACCATAACCACTAGTTTCCATGAGGCTTGAGGTGGATGCTACCAAGCCTCTTTGGTCCATTATCCACCAAGCAGTCACTTAGTTCGTAGGATCCAGAACAGCAGCCCATTCACTGTTTAACACATGTCAGCTTAGTCTCTTTAAAACAGAACTTTCCAGTAAGACTGCCCTACTTGTCTTTCAAATGAGCCAATGGTCCATATGTATTGTGGAATTTCTAGTGAAGTTCATCCACCACAATAATGTGCTTTAGATTATAGTCTGACAAACTCTACCCCAAGGAGGAATTGGTATTCACTTTGGACCAGCTTTTTCTACTTAATTACGCATTCCACCACGGTGGTGAGGGTGATGGTGCCCTCCTCGGCCCCTGCCACCACCCATTCCCCCACGGTGGTGGTCACGATGGTCACGCTGATCCCTATGATCACGATGATAGTGGTCTCGGCTGTCCCGATGATCACGATGGTCTCTTGGGTGGTCTCGGTGATCACGGTGATCGCCTCTGCGGTCATCCCGATCCATTTCCTGCATAAGACACAATTTTTAATGTTATATAACTAGTAACCATTTATGATCTGAGGGAAAGCACCATACAAACATAATGTTACATTCAGCCATTTATACTTACATCAACATCATTCAATGAACACTTGACAAATTTGATCAAAAAGAAAAAATCTTCAATGTCATAAAGTTTCCTTATCTCATCCTACACTTATGCACTAATTCATTTCTAGAAAATAAAACCATTTTACAGATCAACGGCATTATTGCAAAAGTAAAGAAAAGAAGATATGCAAAAAGTTTTTACGCAAGAATTTCATGCAATAATTCTTTGTGAAGAACATGACTATATTAAGAACAGGTTTAAAAAGTTATTTGATCTGATCACTTATAATTTTCAAGTCTTATTCCTTACTAGAGATTAATTGAGGTTTTACTTGAATATTTCAAAATATGAGACATGGGGACCTGTGCAAATGGAATGGTGGACAAGGCAAAAAAAAAGTAAATAAATAAATAAATAAATAAATAAATAAATAAAAAAAATTATAATTACAGGTGGTTTGGCAATACTGAAAAGATGAAAAGTGTAGAATTAGTGGAAGATTAAACAAGATTCTAGTAGGAACGTGGAGAGACAAGGTAATGAAAGAATTGCAGGTAGTGGATGAAAGCTTAGAGATAGTGTTTGGAGGTATGCAGAGATGGATGCTTTTCTGCTATGGTCAGCCATCCTGAGGAATGTTCATGAAGAAAACAAAAGGTCAAGAGACAATAGATAAAGCTTCTTGTAAATATAGGCTTTTGGATCATACTACCCTTATAGCTGTCTTCCAACACTGAGCACAGTAAAAGTTAAGATTATACAAGGGAAAAACATAGTTAGGTTAAAAGATAACAATTTGCCCAGTGAAATGTGTCAGACAATTAACTGTAAACCACTGAACACTCATTCATTATATCATAATACCAAAACCCTTCATGATTTATCATTACAGTTTTCTTCTAACCCGACTCAAAATTCTTCAGAATATTATACAAATAGCATGACATTTGCTAACATCACATATCACACATACTCTCCATACTTATACAATACCGATATGAAATGTGACATTATTATCCAAAACCCATCAAACAGTTCTCACTATCTACATAAACTTCACTATTCATGCCTGCCTTTCCATTTTCATGCTACATATTGATTTTCTATATATGCAACAAGTTTTTATAGCAGTCTCATACAAACCAACAGATGCAAAATTCCTTACAAATAACATTACTTGTAAACATATGAAACATCATCCTACTAGTATATGAAGGATGTAACTGCAAATATAACTTCTTTACTAGTCTGAGATAATGCAACAGGAGGAGGGATATATAATTTTATCAATATGAACACATCCTAAAGTGGAAATATTACTCCTTTTTGCCTATTCTCTCTCTCTCTCTCTCTCTCTCTCTCTCTCTCTCTCTCTCTCTCTCTCTCTCTCTCTCTCTCTCTCTCTATATATATATATATATATATATATATATAATTTTCATAAGTTTTCATGCTGTTTCTCAGTAAACATCTGCTCATCTCATAAACCTGCAACAAAACATGGCTTACTTCAACAAATTTGCTATACATTTTGAATCCCAAGAAACATGCTACATATAAATCACACAAGTTCTTTAATAATAATATCTACTAACCAATCTCTATCTTAAAACTACTCTATTCACCTTTACTTTGGTATTTGAATTGTTAAAGATCCTCTGAATTATTGACCTTCTAACTGCAGTATATGTCAATTTATAAAGCCACCTTCATTCACCAGATTCATGAACAAATCAATATATAGTGGGGCCTTGCACCCGAAAAAAGTTCTTTTAATACCTGAAAGTTAAGGCTTTTACTTATTTATGTATTTTATTCTCAATTAAATCAATCACAACTGTACTAACTATGCTGCATTTTCTCTACTCTGATGGAACAAGGCAGAAAAATTCGGTAACATTACATGAGAGTTGTGAAGGTAGGCAAAACACCTACCTATACTCTGTGCCCTTGTCTCAAAACATTTTAATTGCTTTCACCATTTAACCACTCACTGTCTGGGTAATAAATAAATAAATAAATAAATAAATAAATAAATAAATAAATAAATAAATAAATAATTAATTAATTAATTAATTAAATAAGTAAATAAATACATAAAGACAACAATGGTGAGCTTAAATATATAAATGGGAGTAAAAAAAATGTAATAAATAAATAATAACATTCAGTAATGCTTCCCACATCTAAATGAGCCAAGAGTGTTTACTGACAAACCAGAACTTTAATTCTAAACTGCATTCTAGCTTGCCATGTAAGCCACTTCTGAGCTACTTACAGTAGCAGTTTGTTTAGTCTTGGTTTGAACCTTAATCTCAAAGAGCCACTTACTTAGTGTCAAGCCTGCCTTATATCCTTTAATTTTAGATCTTTAATTTATTTCTTCAATAACTGGTAGATGCCTACATTCAATAACCCATCCACACTATACACCTTCATTACATCTAATACTGCTATCTAATGAACTTTGCCATATGCTTTTTGAAGGTCCATGAGTGCAGTATAAACTTTTCTTCCCTTAAATTCTCTTGTAAATTATTATTATCATTATTATCATTATTATTATTATTATTATTATTATTATTATTATTATTATTATTATTATTATTATCATCATTATTGTTTTATCTAACAAATTGAGCCCCTGAAGTTTTTAATGGTAACGTAATTTCCCACCTTTACAGTAAATATCTAACAACACCTAAATTTAGCCAAATATTTTGCATACATCATCCACTACTTTCAAAAATATTGAGTTGTCGGATTGATCCCCTAGGCCTAAATTTCAGTACAGCCTAAAATTACACTACATGGTATGTATTGCTTAATGATTCTTACGATGTACACTATCTGAACAGTGTTCATGTTGAACTTTTAAATACTGAAAATAGTCTCCATTACACATGGTATGATAATAGTTAAATAATGCTGTTTTCATAAATAGCATTTGAGTAATGCTGGCATACAACATACACATGTTTTTTTCTTTCTGAAAACAAGTTTAGAAGTTTACCTGCTTCCTATGTGGTCATGATAAAATGCTTATTTTCTTCAACAAAATAACCGTAAAATACATGTACAAAATATGCTAACAAAAAGTGACAACTCAAAGACTTCTACTTCAAATGCAGCACATTTTATCTTTATGACCTGTCTTAAGACAATGTTGGTTAAAACAATAACAGTTATATACAACAGCTAGCGATCATAATACAGAATGATCACCAACACACATTCTACCATCTTAATTTAACAAAATAATTTACTTATAATGTTAAAAATACAAATAAATAAGTAAATACATCAGATGAGAAACTTTTATGCATACAATGTTAGTTTTAAACATTCATATATTCCTCACCTTATATGAATTTCCTGGATGCCTACGGGTTTCTGTCTCTTCCTGACGCTTCTCATAATGAGAAAAGTCATCAAATATGGATGTAGTGTGACGATATTGGTTGATAATCTTCAGCACCTGTTTGTAAAAATCATACATATAAATACACATGGTTAAAGCATCATATTCAAGATAGTTTGAGAGTAAACTTTTGTGCAGTTAAGAACTCCCATTTACCCATAGGTTCTGCAGTTCACTGTATGTAAACCTGCTGTACATGTACTAATGAGAGAACCCAATTATTCATATAAAGACTTTCCTATATACTGTAATAAAATTTCAATCATCCAAAATCATTGACAAAATCTAAAATCCTGAAAACTGAGGTCTGTGGAATGAAGGCCCAACTACTTTCAACTGTATCTAATACTGGTAAGCATGTTAGTTCTGCAAAATTAATGGTCAATTGTATTTATACTTAATACTAGTGAGTACTTTAGGTAACTGAGTATGTCCATGTGAACCAGTCAACTCTCAATTGTTATGGTATATGCTATCAGGATATTACAGGTGACACACACAAACACATGACCTGCTTCATGTGGTGAAAAAACATACATGGAACCTGCTTTCCTAAGTGAAAATACAGTGGAACCTCAGTCACTGAACTCCTCCCATTTCAAACAAATTAGTTTTCAAACAAAATTTTGAACAAAATTACTTCAGCTGCCATACCATAATTCAGTTCTCAAACAAGCTATGCAGAAGCTAGCACATGTGATCGCAGTGTACATGTTTGCCGCAACTCTTGTTCAGTCCACATCCATGCCATACTCCACACCACTCCCCAGCTGAGTAGTCCCCACTCTCTATGAGACTTGAGAGAAACTGGTGGAAACTGCATTTGTTGTGGTGACTAAGCTAGAAGTCTCCCACCTGGCCTTCATTTTACTCACCCCAAACTGATTCTCCTATCATCGGATTTTTGCACTCATATAATGAAAACAGTTTATAATTTTATGCACAAACTACAGTTCTAAAAGTTTAAAAATGCAATCATCTGGCATCTGGGAATGGACTAATCCATTTTACACTTATTGCTATGGGGGAAAGTTTTGAATATTTCAGATTTTGAACACCATTCAGGAACGAACTGAGGTTCCACTGTTAACTCTTAAATGTTATGAAGTTCATACAAAAAACATTCTGAAACCATAAAAACAGAGAGAGAGAGAGAGAGAGAGAGAGAGAGAGAGAGAGAGAGAGAGAGAGAGAGAGAGAGAGAGAGAGAGAGAGAGAGAGAGAGAGACTACAACACTGACCTGTTTGCCCTTCTCATAGGGTACCTCCTGTGTGTCACGTGAGTTGGTGACAGGCTTGTTTTCATTGTTCTCCAGTCTTATATGGCGCAGTTGATTGTTAGGAACATCCTTTACATAAATCCACTTGACACGAAACTGTCCTTTCCATTTATCTTGAGCCCACACTGATGATGATGAATTGTAGTCCACTATTGAAGTCATCTGAGCCAAACCACAAAAATGCCCCGATCCATTAACTGAGAAGAAAAGGTACACAGGACCCTTGCCTTCTCGTTCACGGAATGCAGCATCTAACCGCTTATTACCATGTTCTGTTGAGCACCAAATTTCATATTTGATAGAACGATGAATGTCATCCTCAGAATATGACTTAATCACAAAGAAACGGGAATTTTTAGCATTAAGGTCAAAGTCCTTTGGGTTGTAGTCATTACGCATACGAAGTCCCTCAAGAGTTGGGTTATCTGGCTGCAGCTCTTGTGGGATCTGACCTGGAACATGGGCCAGGGGAGGGCGCTGTGACACTGGCACTGGGGGGCCACTCTGGGGAGAGGGTGGCAGCTCCATAGGAGCATGCATGGCCCCACTCTGAAGTAATGGGGGTGGAGGGTTCTGCTGCTGTTGCTGCTGCTGTTGTTGCTGCTGCTGCTGCTGTTGCTGCTGCTGCTGTTGCTGCTGGGGTGGTGATGGCAGCTGCTGCTGCAACTGAGGATGCTGCTGCTGCTGCTGGTGCAAGTGCTGCTGATGCACATGCTGTTGATGGATATGCTGCTGGTGTGGGTTCTGCTGGTGCTGCTGGGGAGATGTCTGTATTGTCTGCATTGAAGGATTCTCCTGTTGTGGAACACCCTGCTGCTGTGGTCCTGGTTGCTGTACCTGCTGGGGAGGAGGCACCTGGGGTGGGGTTCGGGGTGGTGGTGTAGAGTATGATGTGGAGGTGGTGGAACGAGACCCTCCCCTTGGAGCCTCCCAGGCTGGCCGTGGCACTGGTGGTGGAGCAACTGGCTTTGGTCCACTTCCATTCTTGCCCTCCCATGTCCCAATGTCCATATGGCGACCAGGCACAATAGAAGACATGGATGTTTTATCACGGCGTCCCTTTGGCTGGGGCTTAGCTGGCTGAGATGCAATGCTAGCCCAGGACATACCCTTTTTAGTTTGACCCAGGCCAACTGATGCATCCCCACCAGGACTACTCCCTCCATTAGATTTAACCTCAACTCCAGAGTTTCCATTGGTAGCCCCATTTTTTCCAATTCCTGATCCAGCCTCTCTAGGGAGGTCTTGACCAGTCTTGGGATCAGTAATAGCAAGTCCTTGAACACCCTGGTCAAGAGCTTTCACACGGTCATCAGCATAGAGGGTGTCCCGCTGGTAGTAGTCATCATAAGGCTTGTTTCCCCCTCGTACATCAGATCCTCCCCAAGCGCTGTAGTCACCATTCCCATGAAATCCATAGTTAAAGCCGGGAGGGTTGAATCCACCAAAACTGCCGCTACCAAACATGCCATCAATAGCACTGTGTGAGTCATATCCCATTTGTCCACCATATCCTCCGAGAAAAGTTTGCATATGGTCACCTCCATTGCTCCAAGTGCCATCACCAACTCCAAATGCCTGAAAGTAAACAAACCATAACAAATCTTGTATTACTATGAGAAAATATAAAATATTTTATTATAATAATAAAGTAATAAACAAAATTACCAGAATGCAACCTACATCTAACCACAATATTTATCCAGGAATTCTAAATATTCTTTAATTCTATAACTAATATATAGATTTCTGGAACCAGCTCTTCTTCATCTAAAACTGCACTACTCATTATAAATAACCCTCTTTATCCTCTCCAATCACTATAATCAACACTTTATCTTGCCTACTACACTTGAAGACATAAACTCGTAAGACAAACGTTCATACTTATCAACAATTCACCCAGTTAATCTATACCAAGTTGTTCATGAAGCATACAATTATCAATCTTACTACAGTCTATTCAGGGAAAGAATTTGTGAGACCTCTGTGTTATCCTGGTAGGGCCCCTACTCCCCACTCACTCACAGTCTGAGTGAAACTCAACCTTCAATAAGAAATAGTTATATTTCTTAACTTGGCTCAACAACTAAAGTTAGATGAATTCATCCATGGATGAAGCAGTGTTTATTAAACACAACATCAATATAATTATGGTGTATATAAGTTAAGGAATCAAAGTCTACAGTTTATACACCACATTACTTATATAACTGTTACATCCAGCCATTATGAAGTTGTGCTTAAAATAAAATGTCTTCTCATACATAAAGTACTCCTGTATATGATGGTGCTTTCAATATTTTGCATGAAAAATTACATAAGAGAAAATTAAAGATTTCAGTGAGTATAATTTTGATCTCTTAAAAAATTTTTGTGGACAAATGAAACCTATTATTGATCAACTCACTCTATTATATCAAAGACTATAGTATATTTCTTGCAAAAGTACGACAGTACAATTAAAGAGAAGCACATGACTGTACAATTAAAAACATTTGGGAGAGAGGTTATACAGGGTGTCCCAGAAGTTAAGGTACATACTTCGGGATTTGATAGTTCAAGCAATTCTATAAGTCAAAAAAACTCTATACACACTTGGTTTTGCTTTATTTTGCAAGAAACTAATGTGTAAGTTTTGTGTTGCATAAGTCGCTTAACTGGGTGGGCCTCAGCTTCCTTCCTTCCCTTCTTGGCTCATTATGTACTCCAGTGGCACTACGAGGCACTGAATGGCAATTTTTTCTGTACATTCTACGCAGTCAAAGCCTTACAGGAAACCGCAAATAACTTTTTTTTTTCTATGTGTCAATGAAGAAAATGTACAGGTAACACAGCTATGCAGTGGTTGTTAAGTGCTACTTTTAAACATATTTGGCAACTCACCAGCTTCATGACAGCCCGGAGTTCCTGCCACTCCTGAAAATGTCCCTTTAGATTGTAATTCTTTCTAAATGATGTAAAATTGTGCTATGTTCAGTGAATTTTGCCAATTTATGTATTTGTGTTTGTATTCTTGTACTAGCTGATGGTGGGACTTCGTACTGTCACCTGAACAATACACACAACAGTCTTGAGCTGCTCCAATATGTTCACTTGCCGCAGAAGTGGGGAACCATCCTCTCTCCTGGAGATGCTAACACACTCTGTAGAATACTCTGCTATCTTGGTGTCTTCTGTTTGATTATCAGCATCTGTATTCTGCTGCTAAAGCTCGGGCACTCACATCACAGAATGAATATCATGTCATGAATATCATGTCCAAATAATGATAATGAACATGAAAGGCATTTTCACAGTTGCAAAAAGATGCACTTTGGCAGTCAGCTGATTGACAAGGCCTATCACTTTGGTGTCAAGACATCAACTGTTGAGTGTCAAGGGGGTGATGTGACAGTTGCAGTGAGTTGCCATGTATGTTTAAAAAGTAACACTTAACCACTGCATAGCTGTGTTACATGTACATTTTCTTCACTGATACATACAAAAATTTAATTTGTCACTTGCTAACTGTTTCCTGTAAGGCTCTGAATGTGAAGACTGTACACAAAAAATTATCGTTTAATGCCACACAGCACCACTCAAATATGTAGTGAGCCGAGGAGGGAAGGAAGCAGGCAGAGACCCACCCAGCCCAGATGAGCAGCTCCCACAACACACAGCTTACACGTTAATTTCTCACAAAATAAAGCAAAACACAGCATATGTGTATAGAGTATTTTCAATTTAGAATTACTTGAACTATCAAATCCCGAAATATGTACCTTAACTTGTGGGACACCCTGTAAAGGGATAGGGGAAGTGGTGAGGGATTAGTGGATTTGTGAAGTAAAACACTAACTCAAAAAGCAGTCCTGACTTCCAATAAAATTTCAAAGTCAATATAATCATAAATATAGATTTACAAAATGAATTGGTCACTTTCCTAAACTATTCCAACATTCCATTCCTTATTCCATTCCTACTGAAATCTCAGGCCTCCTATTTTTTTCTAGATTCAGCAATCCCTAAATACATTCTACCCATCTTTCCTACATCATTCTCCTCCATCAACATCCTATCCTCTATTCATATGCTCTCCCCTTACCCTCACCTTTCCTTCACATCCTTTACAAATTTTTTTCAAATGTTTTCTTATTTACCTGAAAATGTTCTGCCAGCCTCTACCATTACATATCACCTTTACTCATGGCCATTAATAGTAATAATAGTAACAGATTAATCATATTAGAATCTAAAGCTTAAAATTCAGAGTTTATAACCTGCTTCTGCACCTCCACTCATGATAAAATGAGAGAATATGCTGGCTGACTCACCTGGTAAGGGGTGGAGGTCATGTAATAAGAGGACATATACGGGTCAGGTGCAGCAGCTGCCGCGGCCATCGATGATGTCATGGGACTTGTATAACTCTGGAATGATGAGTAATTCTGCGCCAAAATTAATCTGCATCAAAATCAGGAAGTTTTCTTCATTGGAATGAGATATGATATGTTTTCAGAGTATGCACTCAACTACTTTGAACTCTTCTACATATCATTATGCAGATAAAAGTAATTATATTCCCATGATTGAATACATATTAATGAACATCTACATTAGTCTGCATACATTCCAATCATAAATCAATGACTGAAACATCAACAAAGCTTTCACTACATTTCTGTAGCTTAAGCCCCTCTCACACATTCAGTTATGGTCACAATCATTTCTGATGTCCTGCTGTGAGTTAAAAATTACTTGATCACCCATAAGACCCTGTACACATGGTGGTCAGCCACCAGTCACTGATGGTAATTGTAGAAGCCACAAACTATCATCATTCAACTTCAGAATGTTCAAAGTTAGACCACCAGTCTACCACCAGTTTACCTGCAGTAAACCTGGAATCAATTGGTGGCTAATCCATCCATGTCAATGGTTTACTAGCAGTCAATCACCAATTTATCAGTAAGTTACATTATATGCAGAAAGTTTTGTTACCACCTGCAAAAAAAAAAAAAAAAAAATATTCATGTTTGGCAGGGAGTAAGTTATAAACACATGCATTACCAAAATCATCAGTATTTACTGGCATTACCCTTCCTCTTTACAATCTCCTAAAGGTGTTTAGGGACACTTGATGCAAGGTTCTCAAGGTAAGTTGGTGAAAAGCTGGCCCACAGCTGCTTGACTGTAGCCTTAGGTTTAAGCACAAATGACGTGTTCATACTGAGCAGCTGTTTCTTCATTTCCGACCATATGTTTTCGATCAGATTGATATCTGGGTTGTTACCAAGCCAATCACAAAAAAAGGAACCTTACAGTCTGTCAACCACTGTGTAACATACTTTACAGCATGCACAGGGGCAGAATCCTTCATGAACAGTTTTGTTTTTGTTTCTTCAAGAGAATCACACAACACATTGCTCAAAATTTCAAAGTAACTGTTATGGTTCACTTTTTCAACTGCAAGAAGAATCACTAATTCACCAACTCCATGATAAGTAAAGCAGCCCCAAACCATAAGTGATGCTAGGTGTTTAACAAACTTAGAGGTGTACTTAGCATCCAAGGGGTCGCTGCCTGCCCTGCAGTACACTTATGATGAACTCCCAGTGACAGTAAAAGTTTCCTCATCACTCCATAGCACAGTTTTCCTCTGCTCATTGCATGCTAGGTATTTCTTGCAAAATTTGGTTCTTTGTCCTTCTGTAGTGCATTTAACAGCAGCTTTTTGCAGGTACAGTAACTCTTGTATCCTTAGTCATTATCTTGTATCCTTAGTCATTATGGAGCATTTGCAGGATACTCCTCACAGAAACATCTCCCAGTAATAGTGAGTGTTTTTTACTTTTAATTCCCAAGCTGTCAGCTTTGGATCCTTTAAAATTTGCCAGGAAATAAATGCATGGATCTTCAAGGTCATTTCATGAGGCCTCCCCAACTTCGGAAGTGAGACAGTTGCAGCTGCCTCCCAGGCATCCTTGAACCTTCTCACCAAGCACTGGACTGTCCTCAGCTGTATTTCTGTTTGATGTGCCATAAATGGGAGATTGTGGCCAGTCTTGTGTAGTTACCACCTCCTTCCATTTATTCTTACTAGTGACCATTTTGGGCAAGTTGAGAGGGTAGTAGGAAGCAAAATAAAGGCTCCATTTGGCTCCACCTAGAGGCATCAGGCAAGCATATATCCTATCTCTATTGCAGGCAAGCAGCTTGAGCCCAACTACAACTGGCTAACCACAGGCAGTAGAGCATTTAGGGGTTGCCACTTGCAGGTGTAAATATGTCAGACAAACGCTCTCCAAGGAATGAAGTTGTGAGCCTCTTTCACTTAACATGAAGAAAAAAAAAAAAATGTTCTAGGCCCTTTGGCGACAAAGCTTTCTGTACACATTGTACTAGCAGAAGACTCCAGGTCTGCTGCCTGTGCAAGAAAACATAGCTGATCTACCACCAATCTTGTCAGCAGTCTGGCCAGGATCACAGACTGGGAGTGATCAGGAATGATCATAACCATAACTGTCAATATCTGAGAGGAACTTTATGGACACATTAAAATTCTTATCAATGCTATCAAGTTATATCTGATCCTCAACTTACAATACTTTTTGCATGGTACCTTGTAGATATGTGAAAATAGTTGCACAGCTACTAATCAAACTGGTAGCTACCTTGAGATAGGATTCAAGACTCCAATAACTTATGTCCATGAAACATCATAAAGATGAGTAAAAACATACTCTAAACCATGATTCAAAAGGTTGACATCAGTGAGAACAATGAAATACACACATGTACTAAAAATATATAATAATAATAATAATAATAATAATAATAATAATAATAATAATAATAATAATAATAATATTATTATTATTATTATTATTATTATTATTATTATTATTATTATTATTATCATTATTATTATTATTATTATTGTTGTTATTTTTATTATTATTATTATTGATACAAATAAATAACCAAATACAAAAATTTTCAATATTTTTAATAATATTATTAATAATATTAATAATATTAATATTATTAATAATAATAATAATAATAATAATAATATTATTATTATTATTATTATTATTATTATTATTATTATTATTATTATTATCATTATTATTATTATTATTATTGTTGTTATTTTTATTATTATTATTATTAATACAAATAAATAACCAAATACAAAAATTTTCAACAAAAAATTCTTTCAGAAAAATCTTCCTCATCCTTTATCATGATAATCTTTAAGAAGTGATTCTCCTTAGGTAACACAAGGCAACATGCAGCACACTAGATTTTTACAATGTATTGAATACAGCTTTCAAACAGGAGCCATGTCAAGTATAATAAAGCAATGCAGCCAGCCCTCAACATTAGCAGATTCAACATTCATGGATCCCATCATTCACAGATTGGTGCCAGAAGGGAAATGTACGTGGACTAAATTGTTCACAGGTTGCTAAACACATGCACACACACACACACACACACACACACACACATCCACACAGGCCACCAGCCACACAAACCAGCATTCCCTCTATTGCCCAGTAGTGTTGTCAATTTAATGTGTTTTGGTGACTGCTATGTACATTTCCTATTGCCTGTATATTTTGTAAATTTCCACAGCTGCACAGCTTTCTTTCTCCCTCATTTTCATTCCTGCCATGACTACGATAGTGTTAACATCATAGTCATATTTTCACCATGGTCCCTAAAAGACCTTCCAAAACACCTTTTGGAGACACACCTCAGTGTGCACAGAAAGAGGTGAAGGTGGAGTAACTGAATAAAATAAAGGAATGGAGACAAAATAATAGTGTGGTGGTGACAGCAGTGATGATGCAAGTATATGCATTATAATTCATCTTAATCTTCAATGAACTCAACCATGTTTTCCTACAAAGAAGTCATCTTCATGACCTTAATATGAAATTCTTACAGAAATGACTGGGGAAGCAGGCAACACTCATCAGCATATAAATCCTGCCACATGAGTCAGATTCCTCTGACATTTTACCACCTGCTGCATGCCAATGATGCTTTGTGTTAAACTGGTCTGAACATGTTTCCTGTGAAACAATTTAACATGATGCATGTTGCCAAAATGTTACCAAGGTGGACTCCTGATTTTACTTGTATATGGAAACCATTTATACAAATAACTTAATTCATACATAAGATTCATCTGCTTAGATTGCTGCTAGATACAAATAGAACATATTATAAACACCTCAAAACCAAAGATACCCTGTACTTTACCACAGCTTAGATGGAGTGAAGTTCCAAAACAAGCCACTCAAGTTACCTGATCTTTGGGCCCATTTGGCACTGAAAGAAACAGAAGAGCACAGATTACAAATCTCTCCCTCTACTAATGTGCACACACACACAAACATACGCACACACAATGGCTGTCCCTGTATACTATAATGAGTTATTAACTGATAATGCCAAAATTATAAAACAAATTGTGAGTAATGATTGCTCAGGTAATTACAGGAAGATCTGGACAAGTTATACTTATGAAACGAAGATCTGAAGATAGAGTTTAATGCTAAGAAATGTCACATTCTCAAGATGGAAGAGAAGGAAAGGAGACCCATATAGAAACATAAGACTGGTGTTGAGGAAATTGACAAAGCCAAGGAAGAAAACATTTGCAAGTAAAGGTACACAACAGCCTAGTATCACCACAGAAACACACTAATTTAATCATGTACAGGACATACAGATTGATCACAACCATAAGATTGATAATTCAGTAATAAGGATAAAGAGTGTGTTGAAAACTTCACAAAATCTGTGATAATGTTTGAATACAGAACTACAATTTGTTCATCATAAAAAGTTGAGTGCATATGAAAACTGAGGAAAACAAAGAGCAACAATTAAACTGTTAACGAAAACCAACAACACTGGAGAAAAGAAATAAGATGGTGAATTCGATAATGCTCAAAACAAGATGGACAAGATTAATGAATGCAAATTGAAAACACTAAATAACTACACAATGTAAAGATGAATTAAACAATATGCACAGGGAAGCTACAGAATGCCTGACTTCTGATCTTTATAAAATTTCTGACTTGGGCAGAGCAAACTCTGTGATGTTCAATGCCACAAACCTCTAATTCCTTCATCTATCAAAATTCAACACAACCATCTAAATAACTATCTCCTCTTCTTCAGTGACACTCAACTGTTCCCCTATTCTACATTGAACATCTCAGACCTGTCCTTTACTAATAATGTTAACTGGAAATTTCACATCTCATCTCTTGCTATAACTGCTTCTATGAAGTTAGGTGTTCTGAACAGTCACAGCCCCAAGCTGCTATCTCCATACATACAGGTTCACTATACTGCTCTCTTAAACAGGGTGGAATTAGAAAGCATTTCATCTCATTAACCCCTCTCTTCTAACTAACTGTCTTCAGCCTCTCTCTCTCTCTCTCTCTCTCTCTCTCTCTCTCTCTCTCTCTCTCTCTCTCTCTCTCTCTCTCTCTCTCTCTCTCTCTCTCTCTCTCTCTCTCTCTCATTAGCTATGTGGATGAAGATAAACATGAATGAAGAAAAACATGAACAGTAATGAAGACCAAAAATGGAATATAAGTTAAAATATCAGTAAAATATTAAAGACATGAAGAAAAACTTTCTTAGCTAAAAACAGAATCAGCATACTCTAGGAATTATAATTTATGGAGAATGCCTGCCTTCTTCAGAGACACAAGAACCTCATGTTTCTTGATCAGAAATAGAAAAGTTCAGTTGTCTTCCTAACACAAGGAAAAGTTCAAGTCTTACAGGTCCAACAAAACTGGGACACTCAACTAGCAGGTACCACACAATAAGAAGAGTACAAAGAAGTTACAAAGAGATATAACATGTAAGAGTACCAAGAACCTACAAAGAAGCATGACATGTATGAGTACTAAGAAATTATAGAGACAACATGTTTGAGACATGTATATCCTCATTATAGATAAATCAGTATTACTTGCTCTTAGCATCCTTGCACAGGCATTTTAGGCCAGGAGTGCACAGGCCTGGTGACCATTACTACATCCACCCCTTTTTGTCCTGTGGCATGAATGGCATCCCTAGTTTTTCTCAGTGAACAGAGAAAAATGGATGCCTTTCTTATATCTATGTTTCTCCAAGGAAAAAAAATGTATTTTTACACTGTACAGTTTTCTGTGGAAAAGTATTAGGGAGGGATTGGAATAAGCCAGTCACAATGAAAAAACACTTGCAGAGAAGAATGATAATAATGTGAATCCCAGTTTAACTTCCACAATGGAAAATTAATTCAGCAACTGAAACTGTGCACTGGTATTGGTATTCAAGATTAAGATCATGTGTCAGAGTATATAGAAATAGGGAAGTTCTAAAATATAAAGGGGCATGAGATAGTGGTGTAATGACCATGTGAATCTATTACTATCAATGTTACTACTGTTGTCATTATAATTGTTTTGTTACTGGACTTGATATAATGTTCAAAACAGTGTTGAATGGCAAGTCTTTTAGATAGAGGTTTATTTGTACTACTGTAGCAATAGCAGCATGTGCACCAAACACCTCAATGCATAGGAAGGAGTGATATCCCCATGGCTCCCATATGTCCAGATTAGAATAAATAAGCTTACAATTGGTACATGCAAACTATATGAAAAAAGCTAATACAGAGAATTAGATTACAACACTCAACAAATACATACAATGAATAATATTCAGGCATACAACATATCCCACACAACAGGTTATAAAATGATGTTACACAAGCTTCAATGTTATCAAAAATGTCTTAGATGACATAATACATACATATATATATATGTATAATTGTATAAAAATAAACTTCCATAAAGTGAATTAGAAATAAACATATTTATTGATGAGGTTGGTAGGGGGAAATAGGTAGGTGTGTTTCCTACAGTGACTTGTTTTTAGGCCTGAGGGCTACTAGAAGCTTCCCTTATTGTCTTATGTTTTTTTTTTTTTTTACATTATTATCCTAGAAAATTCTGAGAGCACAGAATAGATATAGATTAAACTTTAAACAAGTAGGATTGGGTGTGGATGTCTTCATAGTAGGTGCAGGGTAGGTGTGTCACCATCAAATTTTTCACAAGATTCCTGGGGCAGAACTGGAAGATATTGGAAGGTAATAGATCAAGAGAGATAAGGTAGAAATAGTAGTTATATAATGGACTTCAAGAGTATCATTATGTAAATGAATGCAAATTATATATAAAGCCAGATGCATGAATGACAGGGATAGAACTGGATAAATCATTACACGAAAATGCCCAGCTGATTAGCTGAGGTAGAGCAGACAGAAAGGTTAAAGAGTGAATCAAGTTATATTACAGCAGACCCTGAGCCCCACATTGAGGGAGTCTGGCAAACTGGATCAGTCACTTGAGAAGAGTTCATCCCCTGACTGGCACATGCACTTTTATTTGCAGGCACCTTCTATTCTACAAAGAGATTTTCTGGAAACTAATGCAGGTTTCAGTTTTTTTTTTTTTTTTTTATCAGTAAAAACATGAAGGTAACTGACTACCAGTGACAGAAAAACTGTGCAAATTCTACTGACAAAGACAGAATTGCATGTGGTTTATTTGAATATCTTTTGTGACTATATATAGCTAATCTTTAGTTATTTTTGTGGTGAAACATGCCAACACAGCTCTACACATATTCATTCTTTTTGTGTGTGGTAATTCATAATACTGTATAATCACTTTATTAGTTAAATATTTCAACAAGTAGAAAAAATAAAATTCCGTTGATATATTTTTTTGAATCAAATTAGTTTCAGAGGAATATGCTAAACAAGGAATGCTCCCTGCATATGAACACCTTTCTTGAACTTTCATTCTGAGCACAAACCATACAAACAAAATAAAAGTCAGATTTCCTCACATCTAGAACATGACAAGGTTGGACAAACAGTTTTTCTGATAAACACAACCAATGTGTAATACAGTAATCTTAAAATAAAAACTACATGAGGAAGCTGACATTTTATCACAAAAGCAGCTTTATTCTACGAAAAAGATTTTACCTGTGTGGCTGGTTAAGTTAAGCTTTGATGTTTGGTGATACTTTTTTTTTTTTTTCACTGGGAACATGATGACATGACGAATACAGGAGTATGTATTCAAAAATATGAATATTATAAAAAAAAATATATATATATATATATATATATAAATAACTACTACTAATAAAAAACAAATTCTTATCCTAAACCTTGAACACTTCCAGTTCCCACCCTTATGAATGACTGGTTCTCAACTTTTATAAATTTCAAGAGGTTTGTGTTGAATATGCAATTTTACTTGTAAATTAACTGGACCATTAGGCTATCAGTTTAATATGTTACTTAGTCATGTATCCACAGGTGTCTTCTTCAGTCACTAAAAAAGTTTGATTCCAAGGTGTTTTGAGCTTCACTCACTTGACCACCAAAGAATAAACCAAGACAGGCTTTCCTGCTACCCCTAGGTTGTATAATTTTTTCGTGGTGTCTTTGTTCTTCATTCTTTAAGAGATAGCACTATTAAAGAAATATATAATGTACACTAACCTCTTGATTTACATAAGCTTCAGAAGAGAATCACACCATTTCTTAATTACAGTAGTCATAATTTTTGTCAATAGTATTGACAAGCCAACAGTATTATTGGCAAGATAATCCTCAGTCATTTCTATCCAGAGCTCCATACACAAGTGCAAAATAGAAATGGAACATGTGTTTTCTTGTAAAATTATCATTCTTATAAACTTTATCCAATGATCTGCAACAATGAAAAAACTTGCCAAATATGCAATGTAAAGTTTCCAAATTATTCATCACAGTAGAATTTAAAACTTCCAGTTCATTTAGTGGTATGATTTTTTTGACAGAGGTTTTTGTTAATTCGTGGAATTATAGTCCCCTAATTGTAATTAAAAACACACACACACACACACACACACACACACACACACACACACACACACACACACACACACACACACACACACACACCTCTTTCCAATGGTGTATTGTTTATTGAAATCAATACAAAAATGACAATGTAAATAGAGGAAAACTTTAAAAAACAACAGAGGTTTAAAGGGGAAGCAACTTTTAAAGTGTGTGTGCAGCTTTTAAATCTATTAAACCTTATATTATGAAAGTCTGTGAGACAGCAGATAATGGGGATAGTTATGAAATCCTATGCCTGAACTTTAGAAAGGTATTTGACAAGGTACCCCATCAAAGGCTCTTGAGAAAGGTTAGGGAGCATGGAATAGATTGGCAAGTGTTAGCTTGGATAAGCTCATGGTTATGAGACAGGACAGTTATAATTAATGGCTCTAAATCCAAGTGGCGTCAAGTAGGTAATTAGTGGGGTGTCACTGGGATTAGTTTTAGGGCCACTACTATTTTTATTATACAGTATACTAATGAGCTAGATATTAGAATTAGTAGTAATGTTAGTAAATTTGTGGATGACACAAAGATAGGTAGATTAATTAGGACAGATTCAGATGCTGACTTAAAATGAACCAATGGACAGATAGATGGCAAATGCATTTTTATATTAACAAATGTAAAGTACTTAGCATATGTAGGAGAAATCCACACTACAGTATATACACAATAAAAAAACAAAGCTCAGGTAAGTTCAGGGAAATAAAAACTTTTTTTTTTGTGAGTTATAGTTAGCTCTGATCTCAGTCTGAGAAAACAATGCATAGCTGCCAGAAGTAAAGCAAATTGGGCATTAGCATTAATTTTAATCCCACCCTCTACCCTTCAAAAGGATTCAATTATAAGAGAATATGATAGATTACAGAAAAAAAAATGTATATATACATATGTATAAAACACATGCATTAATCCTCATCTGAAATAAAAATGATTTTCTCATGTGAGAAAAAAATATAATTAACCTAACATGATGTAACCTATTTTAGAGGTAAAAAATGTTGGGCATATCTCTAAAGTCAAGAATTCGAGTAAGATGTTACACTAATGGCTCTAGGTCATGGAGAATAGCAAAGTTAAAGGCTAATTCACCAGGATGACCTGTGAAGGGAGAAGAAAACCAAAGCTGGTGGTGAACATTGAAGTCTCCAAGAATGGAGACCTCCATGAAAGGGAAGAGAATCAGGATGTGCTCCACTCTGGAAGTTAAATAGTCGAGGATTTTTTAGTCAGAGGATTTTGGTGAGAGGTATTCAACACAGATCAATTTAGTTTGAGAGCAACTCTGTAGTCGTAGCCAGATAAAGGAAAATTTGGAAAATTCAAGAGTGTGGGCACAAGAGCACACATAGACACAATGTCCAGCTTTGGACTGAAAATATGGATAGAGAAAGCAGAGGGGAACAGAGAAGGGGATACTCTCAGTTGCCTCAGAAACCTGTGTTTCAGTCAGGAAAAGATCAGAGCAGAGCAGAGGTTGATAGCAGACAGTATACATACATATATACATACATATATATATATATATATATATATATATATATATATATATATATATATATATATATATATATATATATATATATATATATATATATATATACACAGGGCGTCTCTATATAATATATACACTCTTCTACGGCAGATAACTTTTTTTTTTTCAGATCTTAACCATAAGAATAGAAAATGGTGTCAAGACTTAGCTTTCAACAAAGGAAATTCATCTTAAAATGTTATTGGAAATATGAAAACACAGTTGAAGTCCAAAGACAGTATAGTTTCCGCCAGACACACCTACGCACATAACCATCTCTTGAATCATTAATAAGTTTGAATCTGATGGAACTGTAAAGAATGTACATAAGAACCATTCAGGAAGACTACAGACATCAACCAGTCTCAGGAAGCATGAAAGGGCTCTGGAAAGTTTTCAGAGAACTCCCAGAAAATCTTCGCAGCAAGCAAGCCAAGAAGTGGGGATTTCAAGAGCATCTGTCCATCACATTTTAAAGCACCTGAGTTGGAAAAGTTGGTGGCTACATTTAACCCCTAGAGGACAGGAACATTCCTCATGGACATCTCTCCCAGCCAGGATAGTTTTGAGAATTCAGCAAAAATAGGTCATATTCCATCAACAGTTTCTCAATTCTGCATTGGGAAATTGCTAAACAGTAATAGCATCACACTTATCAAACCTTCCTCTTCAGTCGCCCACAAACCCGAACCCTCTAGGTGATAAGATGTCATTGTGGTCAAGTGGTGAAATTAAGTAACTTTCAGCCCTTACTCAGCCTGTGTTCAGATGGTTGTGTGCCATGCAGTGACTTGGCTGGGGCCCCAGCTGGGAAGCCCCAACACTACTTTATCTGCTTCCCTCACCAGTATCTCTCAATCACTCTCCTAAAAATGCCTAAATCTGTAATTCTGTAGACACACTAAAGGAAATAGGACTGCTTATCCTTGTCTGAGGAATCAGAGGAAAAGGAATTATTATTTTCCCCTGTAGCCATCACTATGGTTCGAAGGACACTGAAGCTCAGAGGGAGACATTGTTGTGAGGGAAAGATGTTCACAGGCTCAAAAATTTGTGCAGAAATTTTAACTTAAACCCATAAAATGCAGGTCAACTATAGATGCCACTCACCCTCTACATTACATCAACTACAGAAGCCACCCACCCTTTAGGGGTTAAATTAAATGGTTCAATTAACCATCCCAACTGCACATACTAGGGCCCTGAAAATCCTCAATCAAATACCCAATGAAGTGTTTCTTGCTGTTATTAATTCTATTACTTCCCAATGTCAACAATGTCACAACCAAAATGGATATCAATTAAAAAAACAGGCAATAGCAAAATCTTTAAAAAATTGAATTAAAATGCCAAGTACCATTCACAATACACTATTCTTCTGTCTAGATCATCATCATTGATTGCTTGGATTAATGTAGCGATATAATTTTTTCAACTCAAGCATCTTAAAATGCGATGGACAGATGCTCTTCAAATCTTTCTGCAAAGATTTTTTCGGACTTCTCCGAAAACTTTCCAGAACCCTTTCATGCTTTCTGGGGCTGGTTGATGTCCGTGGTCTTCCAGAATGGTTCTTATGTACATTCTGTACGGTTCCATCAGATTTCAAACTTATTAATGATTCAAGAGATGATTACGCACGTGGTAATCAGGTGGGTCTGACTGAAACTCTCTTCTATACAGTCTTTGGACTTCAACTATGTTTTCATACTTCTAATAGCATTTTAAGATGAATTTCCTTTGTTCAAAGCTAAGTCTTGATGCCATTATCTATTCATATGATTAAGATCTGAAAAGAAAAAAATGTATGAATTATCTGCTGTAGAAGAGTGTATACATTTTGTTGGGGTACCCTGTGTGTGTGTGTGTGTGTGTGTGTGTGTGTGTGTGTGTGTGTGTGTGTGTGTGTGTGTGTTTTATATATATATATATATATATATATATATATATATATATATATATATATATATATATATATATATATATATATATATATATAATCAAATTCATGCTGATCCAAAAATAACCATCCAGAACTGGCTTTTTGGTTGTCATAGTAATACAATACTTACAAAGTGTAAATGTTGTTACATAAATTAATTCTGTAACTGAATACAGATGTCAACACTAATCATATATTTTGTTTTTCTTTGTTGAGTTTCAGCATAATCATCTTTTTTCATGCTATGTAATATCATATACCCATATTGAAAAGTACCTGTCTAATACTAAGGAGCAGATTATATTTTAAATACATAATTTGGTGATAAATACATGAATTCATCATATGTCTTCATGATATCACACAGCATGTAGCAGTTAAGTTTATTTCAAGTGCAATTTCAATCCTATTTCACCATTAGGACACCAGTATGAATATTTTATGTATACTGTAATACTATATTATGGCTGAATATAACTTTATATCCAATGTGACAACCCATCCGACAGTTGAAACGAATGCAGTACCTGACCATACATTCCAAATTGTGGCACTGGCACTAATCACTATTCAGCAGTGACACATCACCGCCATCCACCTTCACAGGACAACAAAAACCTGGATTGCTAATCTGAGAGAAATCAAAACTACACGTAACCTTCTGCCGCTAATGCAGTGAGTAGGCCGTCATACCACAACATGCTGGGGTGGCTGTGGGCATAGAGGAGAGGTGTGAGGGAGGTGAGGTATGTGGGGCAGGGGGTGAATGGCCTGCCTCCTCCCGCCTCATGACACACCATTACTTAGCAAGACCACCTCCCCTATCCTGTATGCTACTCTCTCCACCACCCTTCGCCACGTCTGCTTGTTCCTCGAAACTTCACGAGAAGCACGGGTTTTTACTGATAAGCACAAAACAAGCGGCTTGAGCCTCGACAGTCACCAAATCCGTAACTATCGAAGCTGATGGGTTTTCACTGCATGAACCAAGTAAACCAACCTGAGGTTCCTTGTCCTTTCATTCGCTGCATATCAGAATGTCCAGCGTACATAAAATTCTTTGTTTGGAACGGTCACACAATGCAAATTTCTGTCTTTCAGCTCACAAGTTTCTCACTATCACTAATTCATGCGGCCATGTTAGTTAGAGGGCTCAATATCAGCCGATAGCCGGCGGGGAAAATAGACGCAAGAGTTTGCCAATAGGTGGCGCGAGGAGATTCCGTTCCAGAAAAGAAGAGATTTAATCCTACATTATTTCCTGACTGCAGCTTTTCAATCATACCAGATCCTAAAAATATTCAGAGGAACGGAGGAGTGGAAGTACAGATGATTATAGCAGGAACAGAGTGGGAGTACTGAGGTCATTCACGA
Organism: Scylla paramamosain; assembly: GCF_035594125.1. Classification (NCBI taxonomy): domain Eukaryota; kingdom Metazoa; phylum Arthropoda; class Malacostraca; order Decapoda; family Portunidae; genus Scylla; species Scylla paramamosain. The sequence continues at coordinate 26,505,344 of NC_087158.1, read as the reverse complement.
GACTCGCCTGTTGGGGTGTGGGGGCAACACGTCCTGCAGGACTTGGCAGGCCATGTCATTTTATCATTATGACAAAATGTATATCAACACTGTACTTATTATTTATTTCATTACACACACACACACACACACACACACACACACACACACACACACACACATATATATATATATATATATATATATATATATATATATATATATATATATATATATATATATATATATATATATATATTCAGTGTATGCTACGTAGATTATGGTTGCCTACTTTACTGAGATGTGTTTTCACTGACAGTGATAGCCTATTCCTGTCCGTATTTAAGGAATTGTTAGTGTTTTTTTAAATCTAAACTATGACAGTTTATCTTATTTGGGGTAATAGTTGTTCGTGGAGTAATTTGTGAATGGCAGCATACCACTTGCGAGTCACCATAGATTTCGTTATATGTAGAATTCTGACATGGTAATCTTTTCCTTCACTCTCAATTACATCTGGTGGTATGCTGACGATCACAAATAAGTACTAACATAGCGATTCCAATGCTTGATGTCTAAGATTCCTCAATCGACTGAGAACTGCTCTCTGATGCCACATTTGTCTACTATCATCAGTCTACGGGACGCTTCGAGACAGGAAGTCGACCTTGTGGGTGTTCTCAGCAAGGATGCCTTGACAAAATTGAATGCCCGGCGTGGTAGACTGTGAGTGGCATCATTGCTGTCGCTCCCTCTCTTTTAAGAATGTATGCTTATGTGGTAGAACGCGATGGCGTTGTGACAAATCGCTCCCGGGCGGGTCAAAATTTTTCCCAGGTGACGCTACTGAACATGCGCGCCATATCGAGGAGAACAGAGGAAAAAAGGGAAATAAGTATTTTGTGTTTTTGTGGATTTAGAAGAGGCCTATGACAAAACTAATAGAGAAGGAATGTGGGATGTCTTGAAGATGTATGATTTTTGTGATAGGTTGTCAAAAAGGATGACTTTTTTTTTTTTTTATGAGAACTGTAGAGCATGTGTAAGGGTAAGACAGAAACAAATAAATGGTTCCTAGCCAAGGTGGTATAACGTCAGAGATATGTAATGTGACTTTGGCTGTTTACATCTAATGGTATGGTGATGGAGGTTATGTTAGAATGAATGTTGGGTAGACGACTGAGTCTGGCTACAGAAGAGGGTGAAGAATGGAATGTGAATCAATTGCTGTTTGCAGATGATACAGCATTAGTGTCAAATACAGAGAAGCTGACTTGGCAGGTAAAGGAACTTGGATAGCTATGTAGGAGAAGGAAACTGAAGGTTAATGTAGGAGAGAGTAAGAAGGAAATGAGGTTAATGTAGGAAAGAGTAAGGTAATGAGCTGCACCAGGGAGGCAGGGTAGTGTGCGTGTGTGTGTGCTATTGCATAGTTCTGTATGTGTGTGTGTGTGTGTGTGTGTGTGTTGCTCATCGCAGAGATGGTAATGCTGTGTGTGTGTGTGTGTGTGTGTGTGTGTGTGTGGGAGGAGGGGCTCGCTTCTCCAAGATAGGTCATCCCCCCCCCCCACACACACACACACTTTCCTCCCCCAACCTGCTCTTTTCTGTTCCATTCCTCTCCCCAAGCCTGGCCTCTCCTCCTTACCTCTCCTTCCTTCCTCTACTCTGTGTGTGTGTGTGTGTGTGTGTGTGTGTGTGTGTTGGGATATTGCAATGTAACCATACTCATAATCGAACACTACTACTACTACTACTACTACTGCTAATAATACAGTAAAATCCCTCTCATCCGGCATTCGAGTATCCGGCAGCTTCAAGTATCCGGCACATTTTTCCCCGAGCCTTAAAATCAATAAAAAATCAATGTGTACTCATAAAATCGATTAAATTCCCGCGCGAGGCATACTTTGTCCCCTCGCCACCAGAGTGCACTGCTTCGCGCCACCTGCGGCCCACTGCACTGTGTTTACTCAGTGACTCGGTCCCGCGTGTGCACTGTTTATCGCCTGACGCCTTCATCATGCCTAAAGTTGTAGAAAAGAGGAAGCGTGTTGTGCTTACACTTAAGCAGCTGATCAGATCAGCTGCTGATTAAGACCAGCTGATCTTTGTTATGGTAAGATGCGTGAGTGTAGGGTGGTGATTGTGGACATCATTTCACTTCTATTCAAGTATCCGGCAATATTCAAGTATCTGGCATGTCGGCGGTCCCGTTGATGCCGGATAAGAGGGATTTTACTGTAATAATAATAATAATAATAATAATAATAATAATAATAATAATAATAATAATAATGATGATAGTGATGATGATGATGATGATGATGATGATGATGATAATAATAATAATAATAATAACAATTTACTACTACAACAACTACTACTACTCCTACTACTACTACTCCTACTACTACTACTACTACTACTACTACTACTGCTGCTGCTGCTGCTGCTGCTGCTACCACCACTACTGCTAATACTACTACTACTGCTGATGCTGATGCTGCTGCTGCTTCTACACTACTACTACTACTACTATGCTGCTGCTGGTGCTTCTGGTGCTGCTGCTGCTGATTCTAAGTTCTCGCAAGAGTTTTTAATAAATACTATTTGTATTCCTTCTCGCTCGCCATGGAACGTATATAAGTACTTGATCGTTAACTGCTGCAACTGCAAACTTCTTGAAATATAAAAGCTCACAGACCGCAGTTAGTGGAAAACAATAACTATATCCTCTTGTCCACATTATCCGATAGTCCATTTGGAAATATTTTCTTGATAAAAAAAAAAAAATCCTCCATTGCCTCAAAAAGCGTGATTTTCGTCTCTTAAAACATACGGTAAACTGTCGTCATCGGAATTTACATCGTTAAGATTATTCTCACATATATTTTTGTGGATGAAGCTTGTCAAAATATAAGCTTCACATAGCTTACATGACAAAATTATAAAAAAATTATGTATGTCATCTTAATGCACATATATGACTAGATTTTTGTACAATAATATTTAAAGTACTGTTAAAAGGATTTTTTTATATTTTTTTTTATTTTAGGCACGTAACTGAGTTCAATGTTTACAATCGTCAAACATGGCGTCTCCACCTCGAACAGATGATCAAATTATTAACGGCGAAGTTTCAGGACACAGCAGACCGCGAGAATGGATAAGATTAAACGTTGGAGGAACTCACTTTCTCACTACAAGAACAACTCTGTGCAGGGATCCAAGTTCCTTTCTGTGTCGCCTGGTCCAGGAAGACCCTGAGCTACACACCGATAAGGTACATACTACCTAACTTATCAATCCAGCACATTATTATGTTTTCACATCGAATATTTGTAGCCAAGAAGGCAAATCAGGACCTCTTTTACGACTTCAGTAATAATTATAGTAATGAGGACTTTTCAGGTAAGTGAATGAAATTAGATGTGTACTTCCATTATGTGATGTCCAGTCTTGGAACATCATGGAAATATTGAGAAACAGATACAAGTCTTCATGTAGAATAAATTTTGCATAAGAGGCGCCTTCGTCCATGATCGAACCTTTGTCAGAACTGTCACAGTAACTGCTTATTTTGGCATACCAGCCAGTCCAAGTGATCATCAAAGCCCAAGTGAATTTTGGCTAGCCTTGACTCACCTTGTATTACACACTTATTTTCCATTCAGATCAATACCTGATGTTCCACTACCCTTGGTAAATCTTACCAATAGGGGCTCCTTATGTATTCTGTTGCTGCCCCTGTAATGGACAAACAAGTTTGGGGAACTGGTGGGAAAATGGGGTTTTAAGGTGGGGGAGGCCACATTAGGGCAAATTTGGGAAACCTCAAACGTTTAAGGAGAGAACATTGCTTTTGGGGAAAATCCCCCAAAATAGTCAACAAATGGAATATCTAAACACCCATATCCAACATTATGCTATCCTAACTAATACCTTGCGGTAATAGTTTACTTTCTTGCCCATGAAACAGCAGCAATTCTTACCTCTCATCAGATAGAGCCTTTTACTTTGAGAATTTGCAACCCCTTGTATATATATATATATATATATATATATATATATATATATATATATATATATATATATATATATATATATATATATATATATATACACACACGTATATACCTCAAATTTATTATAATGCCATTAGCCACCAAAAATAAGGAGCTTTATAAGATTTCCCATTGGCAGCATAGTCTTTATACATAGACAGTAATATTAAAAACTTATCCTCCATCCAGTTACCCTTCCTTTTCCTTTTTGTTTTTGGAGTGGGGATTAGAAGGGAGAGAGGAACTCTGTCTATGCTGTGTGGTTGATTGGTGGCTGCGAGGCATGAGCGGAGCAGCTGTATTTGTGTACAACACTAATTTCAATTCCGGATGATTTCAGTGGGATATTATTTAAGATAAATAATAGTAAATAAATATAGCAGGGTTCATCTTTCTCAAATTTGGTAAAGCCATGTTTCATATGATAAAAATAGCTATGGTATTCATAGCTATGAATACCAGTTATGACCAAAATTATGATTGATCTTATATTATGACAATAATTGTGACAAGTTCATAACTTTATTATATATAAAGGCTGTGGTGATTGGCCAAAAAAAATTGATTTATTGGCCAGAAGCAAATAACATTCAAATGTGTCATTAAAAGGATAGCTCTCATTAGCTGAATGAAAGTGATACAAGAGATCATGCCCCATTCCATCTTGGAAACCAACAGAGACATACGCATGGTCTCAAAAAAATTGTAGTAGTCTATGTTTCAATATTAACATTGACAGAATAAAGTTTATTGTTCTAGTTTTTTAATATGACCACAACCAAAATATTTAAAATATATTATACAAAAACAATTAATATTTTGGTGTTTTGCCATATGTTTTCAGTGGCATCTTACAGCTCTCTTCTTCTTCTTTTTTTTTTTTTTTTCAATTTTAGTTTTTAATGATATTTTTATTTCTTCTTACAGGATGAAACTGGTGCCTACTTAATTGACAGAGATCCAACGTACTTTGGTCCTGTATTGAATTATTTAAGACATGGAAAATTAGTAATGAACAAGGATTTAGCAGAAGAAGGCAAGTCTTGTATTTTCTCTGATCCAGTAATACATTTGAGGTGCATTAACTACTGAATTATTCATAAACAACTTGAAGATTTTAAAGAGAAATAAACACTAAGCATCTAGTATCTCAGTGATTTTTTTATAACCAATTATTATGTTTTCTTTATCTAGTGGAGTTGTCAGTATGATTTCAAAAATACATCAAAACCTATAGTATGTAGAAATATTTTGTTACAATAGATTGTAATATAATGGATGCCTTTTACTCTAGGCCAAATTCATAAACCCAAAGTTTATTAGATCACAGGACACTAAGCTATTTAGTTTTTGTGTAATTTATTTATTCTTTTTGATTTGTGTGGTGACATATTATGTACTTACTGTAATCTAATAGTGAAATGTCAATTCAGTTGGGAAATTTTTAGTATAATAGATATTATTGCCAATAGATACAGTTGATCTTCATCCATTACAACCATTAGGCTCTTAATCCCATTTTAGAAAATAGATTTCAAGATTTTGTTTTCTTCAAAGCTGAATCTCTGTGGGAAAATAGACTAGGTTCCCAGGTCCTCTGAACTCCTTGTATGGTTGTCATGAATGGAAATTGCAAAATTTTTTAAATTCACTTGAAAACACAGTGTTAATTTATTTGTCTATTTTTATATTATTTATTTATTTATTTATTCATTTATTTCTGATGCTGTGTTTTTGGTGTTCATGTTAGAATTTAGTTTGATGGCTATCAAGAACAGAATTGTGTTAAGCTCTCTCTCTCTCTCTCTCTCTCTCTCTCTCTCTCTCTCTCTCTCTCTCTCTCTCTCTCTCTCTCTCTCTCTCTCTCTCTCTCTCTCTCTCTCTCTCTCTCTCTCTCTCTCTCTCTCTCTCTCTCTCTCTCTCTCTCTCTCTCTCTCTCTCTCTGACTTCTTTTGTTCTTTCCTCTTATAATTTTTATATACATTATTTTTCATAGCCTTTACTCAAAATATGTATTTTAATAAACAGTTATGTAAGTTGGTTTCCTTGATAGAGAGTTGTGGAAAAAAAATTTGTGAATAATACTGTAGTAAGCTGTAATTCTTGGAACATACAGTGTTTTAATAATGAGGCTAGTGTTTCTGAGGTGGAGGCTATTTTTAAATATTTAATGTCTTTTTCTAGGTCACCTTCATTTATTGATTTCATTATTAAAGGTGTGTATGAATTAAGCAATATAGTTGACAACCATAAAGGGAAAAGTGGAGGCTGTAGCTGTGCTGGGCCTAAGTGCTTGTCTCTGTCTTATTGGTCTCTGAGCTTATGATGAATGGCAGTATTTACCTCAGAACACATGGCTGCTGTGACATTCAGGTTTCCACAGTTTACCTTCCCCATGTTTTTCTAAGTATCCCACTTATCAACTAAAAGGAAGGATAAACTGCTGGGTGAGCTGTGCATCAATTGGTTCAGCTAACATTTGAAGTTGAGCCTGGAGATTTGTAGCCAGGCACACTAACCAGTGTGCCATGGAAGCAGACCATTGTGTGTGTGTGTGTTTCTGTTTTCCTTTTCCACAACATAGATTTTATAAGGAAACCAATTTCATAGTGTTAATTGAAGAGAAATACTTTATGTAGTAATTCCATTGTGATAAACTAAGAGTAAGAGCAGAAATTGAAGAAACTAACACTGACAACATTGAAGGAAAAAAAAAGAAAGGGGATACTGATTACAGTTTTGAAAGCATAAGGGGGTAAGATAGGATTTCCTGATAACAGTTGATGGAAGAATAAAAGTTCATTAGTACAGATTGAAAGATTACATGCCAAAAGTGTCAAGAAATTTAGCATCCCATATAGAATTATTCATATGTACTTAGAATTAATTGGATGTGAAGGTGATGTGTGCAAAAAACATACTTGACTTTCATGCAAAGTTTAATAAATGTAGATGTTCTGACTGGACAACAGGAACTAAAATCCTGTATTCTGCTGTTAGGTAAATGTTACATAAGGACACTATTTTTATTGTATTGAAAATTGTAGTATCTAAGTGAAAAATGAATTCAGTTATACCTGACTCAAGCAATTTATACTATTTTCATCATTTATCAAGTTTATATTTGTCAAATTTGCATTTAGTAATAATTTCATGGCATCAGTTACACAAACAATAAGAGTGAATGCTGTACTTACTAAGTATATGTATGTGTATGACTTTTCCATAATATGTTTCTTTTATTGTTTTACCAGGTATTTTAGAAGAAGCAGAATTCTACAACATTACAGAATTAATTAGATTAGTTAAAGAGAGAATCAGCCAAAGGGACAACCGGCCACCAAAAGCTGGGAAGAAACACATGTATAGAGTCCTGCAGTGCCATGAGAATGAGGTGGCACAGCTTGTCTCTACTATGTCAGACGGATGGAAGTTTGAACAAGTGAGTTACTCCGCATTTTATTCTTACAGAGTTAATTTGTCTTAAGACTTCATCTTTTGAGTAAACATATACTATGTTAGGCTTTTTTATATTTACCTTAAAACATTGAAAATATAAATCACATAATAAAAACTCACTTGTAAAGAGTGAGGAATTTGCAGCAATGAATAATTTGTGGTTATATTGTAATCTCTGTATATTGTTTATTTATTTATTTATTTATTTTATTTATTTTTATTTTTATTTATTATTATTATTATTATTATTATTATTATTATTATTATTATTATTATTATTATTATTATTATTATTATTATTATTATTTATTTTTACAGCAGACCTTCACTGTTACTCATGAGAATTTTTTCACAGTTGATCAACATTGGATCTCAGTACAGCTATGGAAGTGAAGATCACACAGAATTTTTGTGCGTAGTTTCAAGAGAATATTCATCTTCAGGATCCCATCAGTGCACCAATGATCGATCAGACCATATTGACATCCACAACTCCAAGGATTGTAGGAAACTAAACTTTATGTATAATTTGTCTGGGTCACCATAGAGGCCTCTGCATTTCCATTCTCCATGCTGGCTGCCTATGCTGTCAGGGCTGTGGCTTGATGTGCTGGTGTTATGGACAGTGGTAAAACAATGCTGGTGAGCATAATCTTCTCCATGCAGATATTAATATTTCAATAAGTCCCTTAACTTTTTTGTTGGCATATATATATATATATATATATATATATATATATATATATATATATATATATATATATATATATATATATATATATATATATATATATATATATATATCAGATTCAAATTACAAATCTTAATTTGCACCTAAAAATGAGTATGCTTTTTACTAATCACAAGTTTTATACATTCCTGTGTACTCAGAATATTTGGTAAAAATATTGTCACCTTTATTCAGATTATGCTCAACCACTAGTTCTGTGTAGTTACCTAATGTTACCACTCCCACTGAGTCAACACATCATATGTTGCTTCAGGATTGTTCTATGCCCAGTTCTCTGATGTGCCTGAGACAGCTTGCCATGTATTGTCTCTCACAGAGTCAACACGCACAAAGTGTCGCTTTAGGATTGCTATATGCCCAGTTCTCTGATGTGCCCAAGACAGTGTGGCTTTTGAGCCTGTTTCTATAAAGTCTCATCTCTGTCTTGATATCACACCAGGACATACAGCAAATGCTTCCAAAGTGGCGGTGGTTTTCGTACTCTTGCTTGCCTTACCTGTTAATATAGGAGGAAAATGGTTTGACTACATTTTGTACATTAAAGAGACAGTTTAAATACTTTAATCGACATCCTCCAGTTGTGAAACTAATGTCTTGTTACAGTGTAAGTAAATGGAACGTTGTTAAATGATTTTGACAAACATTTAACAGTCATATGTGAGTGTTTTTCTATGGATGGGATGTGTTTTTGATAAATTATTTAAATGTGTAGTTGATACAAAATCACTTTCCAGTACTCATCTCATGTCACAATTCAGAGATGTATTAACTGAGACACATTAGCCCCTAGCTATAATATGAAATGCACAATTAATCAGAAGAAAATACGCTGGCAAAAAAAAATATGTTGTGATGAAATGACACCAACTAACTATATAATAAAAATCTAAAAAGAGTATTGCAAAAAAATGGAATGATGAATCCTTTTTTGAGGCACATTATATACACTATTTTAAATTTTCTTGCTGCACCTCTGGCAGGGAAGATGTGTACCAGCTATTTATTTTACCAATCTAACTTAAACATTTGTCCACTGCAGTACATTATTTATAATTCATTTGGGAATGAACTTATTTGCTTCTTTTATTAGAACCAATCAGTATATTTTATAGAAAATTTGTTTAATTATGAAGTTCTGTTGTGATTTGAATATGTATTGCCTCATGATAATGTAAATTTTCATTGCCAAAGAAAATACTCTTTGAAATGTAAATTGGCCCATGGCCATGTGAGCTGTACCTACTTGAAAAATCTGAACATACATGCACTTGATCAGAGTTTGCAGATTTTGAAGTTTTATACATACAAGAAAAGTCCCACATAACTGGCACCCATGAAGATTCTGGCATGCTGGATATCAGAGTTTTCCAGTTGGTTGAAATGTTGGTCTATAGATAACTGTCATAAATTCCAGCATATAAGGCCAGAAGCCTGTTTTGTTTCCATACATCATGAATTCACCTGTAAACCACAGATAATTATATATATATATATATATATATATATATATATATATATATATATATATATATATATATATATATATATATATATATATATATATATATATATATATATATATATATATATATATATACACACACACACACACATACACACACACACACACACACACACACACATTGCCATGCATTCTGTATAGGCATATGATAAATTTTCTATCTCTTATTAGTAATTTTTGGCACCAATATGGTACTGCTGCACATCTTTCTTTTCAATTCCAAACTTTTAATACAAAATAAAGAGAACAGATATCCAAGTTTCAACCAGAGCAGCTGCAAACTAATTACCCATTTGTGTTTCGATGACATGGTGTGTTGTCCAGTGATTATGGATGTTGGGTCTCTGCAGCAGCAAATATCACTGTATTCATAGATATCAAGATAGAATAAGTAAGTATAGCATATTGATACCATTAGTTTTTTGAATAGTATAAAAGTTTCTCTCTCTCTCTCTCTCTCTCTCTCTCTCTCTCTCTCTCTCTCTCTCTCTCTCTCTCTCTCTCTCTCTCTCTCTCTCTCTCTCTCTCTCTCTCTCTCTCTCTCTCCCCCCCCCCCTTCCTGAGTAATGAAAATTAAAGATTTTACACACCAAATTGTTGGTATTGATTTTGGCATTTTGGTATCAATCATACTAATACTGTGAGAGAAAGGTATAGCAACCATCAGTAACTTCAAGATACACAGTGAAATTTTAAATGCTGTTATGCTTTGTACCCAAGCAATTCCTTTGCCAAATCAAGGCAAATGGGTAATGAATGGCATAGAGGATGAATGAAAATATTCACTATATAGAGGGACCTGAAAAGCCTGATATTTAAACAGGTGAAATGCTTCAAGCCAGCTGTGTTTACATCACAGCTGTTACTTTATATTTCTAGTCTAGTTTTGCATTTTTTAGATGATATTGTGATTGATGTCATGGGCACGTACTCCAATGACATACGAGCAGCTAGCATAGAACGGATTGCCCATAAGGTGTGGAGGTTGTCTTTTTCTTGCTGTGGTACCTTATTTATGATCCCAGAAGTAAATTGTAAATTATAAGCTTTACCAAATACCCAGTTTGAACATTCTTGCATTCTAATGTGAATCAAGAAGCTTAAGTCAAATACATACATCATAATTTACATAACCTGAGTAGGAGTTCGTTTCATATTTTGTGATTGACTTATTTGTAAAGTATTGGCCTAGATCTGTTTTTTCAGCTGAAAATTCAAGATTGACTGAAATGCCAGAATGTATGATAACTTATCCAACACAACCTCAAATCTTAGTTGTAAACAAAAAAAAATCAATTTTCAGTATACTTAGTATGGCTCTCATGTGCGTTCTTTCATTCATACAACAAATCATGTTTACTTTACTTTCATATATTTTTTTTTAAAGAAGCTAACCTATTTGCAGTTGCTAACAAGTTGCCCAACATACTGGATACAAAAGAATCTTTGTCAAATGTAGAAGATCAGATTCCTGGACCATACCATGTTACACAAAGCTACATTTTCTTCCTGAGGGAGATGTTAGTACTTTAATACAGTTGTCAAAATATATTTTAAAAATGTACATTAATATGTGGATGTGGGTCAATCCAGAGGAGTGGGAATGTGTAAAACAGTTGTAACTTTTCTATCAGGAAGGTCAGTCACTTGCAATAATGCAATAGTCAAAGTCATTTTGCACCAGACAAAACCTGGATAGGTGAATTGTTGTACAAGCAGTTTTGTGACAGAAGAAATGCAATATCACCAACCTTCCATTCTCTTAAATGAACTTCAAGGAGTACGTATGTACACATCATTTAGCAGGCAGACAAATCCAGCCAGTTATGGTCACTAAATGTTACTTGTCAGATACCAGATATATAAAAAGAATGCATAAAATACACATTCCCTGTTAGTTATATACTCTCCTGACAGCATTAGCATTTCCCTCAGTAAGAAGCTTCTCTTCACTACATAATGCTCTTCCACCTTTTCAGATATTTGATTAAAACTCATGTACATTTGATATACATATGCAATGTAAGTGGATTCATCTTTCATATTTCACCTTCATGCTGGGTGCAGACATTTTCAACATTATATAGTATGTGTGTGACAAGTAAGAAAATTCCTTTTATACCAACCAAACTTGCCACTTTGGTGATTGATACATGAGAGAAAACTTAACCATTTACAGTTACTGACTCACAATATGCTGTTGTGAGTTTACATACAAGTCTTTTATAAGAGGTATATTAAGGATGAACAATATGAATAATTGATCCAAGTAATTGTCATCACATTCAAGGCTGTTAAAGTATAAATTTCATGATTGGTCCTGGCCATTGGCTTGCTTCCCTGCAGTGGCTCTTTGTTGAATGTTAAGATTACATTTTTTTAGAGGAATAAAAAAAAAAAAATAGAACTGCAGATTGAACAGTGGGCTTCTTGCTTCACCAGAATGTCAGATACCTCCAAATAAAATTTTGCATATGCACACACTGTACCATCTTTAGACAGCCACTAAACACTGATGTCTAGAATTTCTCTCTCTCTCTCTCTCTCTCTCTCTCTCTCTCTCTCTCTCTCTCTCTCTCTCTCTCTCTCTCTCTCTCTCTCTCTCTCTATATATATAGCTGCTTGAGAATACTAGATTCCTGGGTACTAGTTATGTGAGAATTCTATGTATTTTTTATTATGAAAATGGATTCACAAAAAAAAACATTTCTAAATTAGAATTAATTCCTTCATAGTTTTGACATTTAGATGTGGTCTTATGTGGAGCATGTCTGATCTAGAAGAAAAGGGTAGATATCATTCACTGTGCCAGCATATGAATTTTTCTGACAAGTACAGACTATCCTGACTTTGTTGCAGTAATCTGAGTTATCTTATGTATATATATATATACTAACTTGTGACTCTTAATGTTGACTAAAAATGCTGATAACAGTGTCTTATTTTTTAGTAAAACTGTTGTTTTATTCACAGTATTTTCTTGAGTTTATAGTAAAAAATCCATGAAAATAGAAAACTTGCTTTAAAAAATATATGATTTTTAAGTATAATGATTATAAGAACTTGAGAATTTGCAAAGAGGAATTACCATAAAACCATAATTTAATGGACTAATTAGAAGTCCCCTTATATGAAGTTTAAGTGTGTGTCTGTATATATATATATATATATATATATATATATATATATATATATATATATATATATATATATATATATATATATATATATATATATATATGTGTGTGTGTGTGTGTGTGTGTGTGTGTGTGTGCACGCATCAGGGAATGCCAAAGGCAAAAGGAAAAAAAAATAAAAAAAAGAAACTCAAATGCTGTTCTCAAAAAAGAAAATAGGAGTAGGAGAAAAGAGGGAAGCCATTTTATTTTTTTTGGTGTCTTGATATTTTTTTTTCTTTCTTTCTTTCTTTATTTCTTTATTTATTTATTTATTTTTTTTTTTGCATGTATGAATCCAGACAACTTGTTTTAAGCCACACTGCCAATGATTATCACTCACCAGTGACTGAAGTACTCATACTCCCTGACATATTGGCAGCTGCAAGTTTGTTACAGTCTTCCAGCTGCTGCTCTGTCAGAAAATAATGATTAGAACAGAAAGCACCTTCAGCATTTTCTGACAGAGAAGGTTGTGGCTCAGGGTGTTGTTGGTTATTGAGTGATGGGACCTTGTCCTCTATGAAACACTTAGAATTATAGATATTTATTTATTTATTTTTTTTTTTTTTGCATATGGGGAAAAAGCATAGAAGAATCAAGTTGGGTAGATTAAAAAATGAAGTGCCTGAATGGAATCATTGTCAGAGATGAATGAATAATTAAAAATGGTGCATCTTCACATTTTTAGCCCTGGCACTGAGTTGAAGCATGATTTGTAATTCCATTGTAACTTTTACTGTACAGTCATTATCAGATGTCAAGTAACCATTAATACTCTTTTTTTACAGTGTATTTTGCATTTTATTTTGTCTAAAGTCCTCTGAGCTGTTGATAATCTTTTAGAAAACCTGGATAAATTTTTTTTTGTAGATTGGAGGTCTGAAGATTGAGGGAAAATGCCAAACAAAATAGAAATGTGTTATGTTACTCTGACTATTGACAATGACTGTACTTAATCTGAGGATATGTACACATATCAGATGTTTTCATTTCACACACACACACACCTGTGTTGAGACCTAAACTATTATATATATTCAGTTGTTTATGTTTCAATCAGTGGCTAGAATTTTGGATTCCCATCATACTCAGTAATGCAGCTGACATGTGAGTGTTAACACCATATTGTATAATATATATATATATATATATATATATATATATATATATATATATATATATATATATATATATATATATATATATATATATATATATATATATATATATATATATATATATATATATATATATATATATATATAAAACAAACTAGTTTTAGTAGGGTTTTGTATTTCACATCAGTAGTAAAGCAAGCAATACATGTATATAAGTAGATCTGGCATGCTTGAGACTAATGCTGAATTTCAGATTTTCCCAAATTTTAACAAATAAAAAGATTATCTTTATTAATGCATATTAACATCCATGAATAGGATTCATCTATTTTTTAAAGATTTTGTTTACAGGATTTTGCCTCTATATTAAAAAAATAAATAAGTTGCTTTCATCATATTCATGAATTTTGATGTTCTTAAGTGATATTTTCTTAATTGATACATTTGCCCTTTAATTCTGTGCTCTGAATTTGTTTTTACACTGCACTGGCAAGGCTTTGATACAGTATTTCATAATTTTCTTAGAGATCACTTCATTCAGCTATTTCCCATCACTTCTGTCACAATAGAAAAATTTTTATTAGGACTTACCATTGTAACAGTTTCAATATTTGTAAGTGTTTAACACTAGAGCATTGTATGCATCTTCATGAAAAAAAATCTTCCACTTTATTCAGTACATATGCTATTTGAATATTTTGCATATTCAAATAGTTCATAAGGTTTCCTTCCTTTATTAACATGAGAAGTAAATCATTGCAAAGCATGCTATTAATGATACAGAAGAACTGGCCTGCACACAAAGTAAGACTAAATGATGTGAAGGACTGTATGAAAAAAAAACAAAGCTATAACAAAAATATAAATAAATAGTTTTTGCTATGAATTCTTTAAAAGCTTGAACTTGGTTATGATATGTAATATTGATAAATATTGACAACCAAGTTGCTACAGATTGCAGACTTCATGCCTGCATCTTTATATACTAGGCTAATGAAGCTTTGTCAAGGCCTCCATATTTTAAGCTAATAAATTATGTGCATGTATAAGTATACCAGATGAGTGGATGAAGCTAGTTATTTTACTTCAACATAAGGTATAGGTTATAGGAGCAAGTCTAATAATTACAGAGTGATACTTGTGCTTAGCATGCCAGGAAAAGTCTGAGAGACTGATAAATGTGACTGAATTGAATGTCAGTGACAAACTAGGTTCCAGAAAAGGAAAAGATTGTGAATTATATTTTTGTAGTCAAGATTATAATGAAAGTGCGATATTCATGGACCCAGAGAAAACATATAATGGGTAGAGAACCTATTAACTTATCTACTTACATATTTATTTATTCTATCATTAATGTTATTATGTATTATCATTATTATTATTATCATTTTTTTATGAACTCATAGTAGAATTCTTTTAATAAACATGTACTACTAGCTTCAATCATCAAAATTACCAGTACATATATCCAAGTAATCTCTCTCTTTCTCTCTCTCTCTCTCTCTCTCTCTCTCTGCAGTAAAATCCCTCTTATCCGGCATCAACGGGACCGCCGACATGCTGGCTACTTGAATATTGCCGGATACTTGAATAGAAGTGAAATTATGTCCACAATCACCACCCTACATTCACGCATCTTACCATAACAAAGATCAGCTGATCTCAATCAGCAGCTGATCTGATCAGCTGCTTAAGTGTAAGCACAACACGCTTCCTCTTTTGTACATCTTTAGGCATGATGAAGGCGTCAGGCAATAAACAGTGCACACACGGGACTGAGTCACTGAGTAAACACAGTGCAGTGGGCCGCGGGTGGCGCAAAGCAGTGCACTCTGGTGGCGAGGGGACAAAGTATGCCTCGCATGGGAATTTTAATCGATTTTATGAGTACACATTGATTTTTTATTGATTATAAGGCTCGGGAAAAAATGTGCCGGATACTTGAAGCTGTCGGATACTCGAATGCCGGATGAGAGGGATTTTACTGTATATATATATATATATATATATATATATATATATATATATATATATATATATATATATATATATATATATATATATATATATTATATCAAAATCACTTTTACTCTCACTTCTTTACCAAGTGGCTTAATATTATATGCCCAGACTATGTTGATTTTAACTGTTTAGTTAATGCTCATTATACTTTCCTTTTCTGCAATCACAAGTACATGATTCAAAACAAACAAAATTATTATCTATCACATAAGTGGTTAAGTATTTATTATTAAAGATAAACATACCACCTCTTTTTCCAGGTATTACATGTGCAATTTTGAGGTATTCCATTACATGTTTTTCCACAGCAGGATGAGGAGGAGTCCATTCACCACCTGGGGCCTAGTGACACCACCACAAGGTATCACATACTTAACACATTTACAAAAGCGAATGCTCAAGTTTTTTCTCTCTCTCTCTCTCTCTCTCTCTCTATCATCTTGCATTTTATGTATTATTAATGCTTCAGCCAAAACTCTTGTCAGAGAGTATCAAAGGAATAACTTTGTGTTCAGTTCTGCTTATTTTGGCTGTAAGTGAAATAGGCACTCCAGCAGTTTTCTTACCTGAATCTAGTTTATTTTATCTTTGAGTAATCAAAGACTGTTCATTGTTGTAAGTTCTCTTTATAAACCTACCTTCATCCTTTCAATCTTATTCAACATTGTATCTTGTTATTTTCATGATGGTACTTTTTTAAATGCCCCAGTTGTATAGTCTCTCCTCAGCCCAAAAAAAACACTGGTTAGTCACATCCTATTCTGTCAACTGTATTATCATACTCTATGAGTCAATCAGTATATACAGTACTGTAATTCCATTTCTTTGTCCCTTTTATTGATATACTCTGGAGTATATTATTTAGTACTGTGTTTCCTTTCTTCTTCACATTCTTCCTTGTTCATGTCTCCAAACATTATTCATTACATAGTAGTTAAGATGGCCTTTCTTGTCATTGTTCTTGTGATTTATACACTTTCAGGAACACTGAACTCATGTGAGAAAATTGTGATTAAAATGCATACACTATATTCCTTAACATTTTAATATAGAATTATTACCTATAGGGAACTTTAAATTGTTTAGTTTATATACTCAAATAAGAGTTGATCCCTAGGTCTCATAAAAAAAAAAAAAAAAAAAAAAAAAAAATATATATATATATATATATATATATATATATATATATATATATATATATATATATATATATATATATATATATATATATATATATATATATATATATATATATCAGATAGTGGAAATATAATTAAGAAATATAAATAAAAAAGATATCAGATCAGACAGAATCATGTATTTTTTATCTTCACGTCTTTTCTTTGTTGCTGCTATAGGTAGTGAGCATCAATGAGGTATATTCAGAGTGGCTAGTATGAAAGAGGAATGAGAGAGGCTTACTGGCATGTGTGGAAATTAAGGGGTAGGGAAAATAAGAAATATCTTCCCTTAGCTCACCAGTAATGATAATTATTTGTTACTGCCCATCATACATCTTTATTCTTAGTTGCTGTTGGCTGTTTGTTTGAGTAAAGTGATGCATGTAGTATGGATGCATTATTTTTCTATTATAGTTGTCATGTTTCATGGTTTTCAGTAATTTTCTTGCCTTGAGGAGGATGGAAGTAATTATTCATGGATTTCATATTTTCATGTTCCCTAATACCTACAGATACTGGGGCATGAGTGTATTCTGAACAGTCATAGAATGGTTTCATGACATGGTTAAGTTTTTGTCATGAAAACAGACTATGTAAGTCTATGGAACAAAATAACATGAGTATATAATGCTTAAAATTTATTAAAAGGTACAAACATGGACGGAGATGGATGGAAGTTATTTTTTTCCCTGCATTAAAAATGGAGATGGACGGAAAAGTTGCTTTTTTCCCCCCTACAAGTTTTAGTTAAATACTGTAACCATCAAAAATTGTATATTATATACAAAGTAAAAAAAAAAAAAAAAAAAAAAAATCTTATTTCCTTTAATATTATAACCAAACCAAACTTGTAGGATTTTCTTACTTATGTGGTTAGCCCGGCACTTAGGTGAACTATTTGTAGTGGCATAGCTTCAAGGTTCATGCCATGCCCTGATATTCCACTTGCAGTCAATCTTAGAGTGCAGTTTCAAGTTGCAGTCAAATTTAAAGTATCTGGATAGTACTTACATAAATGATTTTATGTCACATAAAAAAAAAAAAAAAAAAAAAAAAAAAAAAAAAAAAAAAAAAAATAGTGGGAAATTTACATCTATGAAGTTAGGTGTTCTGAGACATCTCCACCAGTCTGTCTCACCCTTCCAGCTGCTAACTCTGTACAGAGGCCTTATCCTTTCATGTATGGAGTATGCTTCACATGTATGGGGGTTCCACTCATACCACTCTTCTAGACAGGGTGGAATCAAAAGCTTTTAATTTCATCAAATCCTCTCCTCTAACTGACTGTCTTCAGTCTCTTTCTCATTTCTCATGTTGCATCTCTTGCTATCTTCTGCTGCTATTTTCGTGCTAACTGATCTTCTGAACTTGCTAACTGCATCCTTCCCCTCCTCTTGCAGCCTCGCTGCACAAGACTTTTTTTTTCTTTCTCTCACCCCTATTCTCTCCACCTCTCCAATACAAGAGTCAACCAGTATTCTCAATCATTCATCCCTTTCTCTGGTAAACTCTGGAACTCCCTGCCTACTTCTGTATTTCCCCCTTCCTATGACTTGAACTCCTTCAAAAGCGAGGTTACAAGACACTTATCAATCAATTTTTGACTATCGCTTTGGACCCTATTTGGGGACTGGCATCTCAGTGGGCCTTTTTTTTGGGGGGATGGGGGTGGGGTGGGGGATTTTGTTGCCTTTGGCTAGTGTCCCTCCCACATAAAAAATAAATAAATAAACAAATTTAAAAAATAAAATTAAAATAAAATTAAATAAAAATGAATAAATAATAATAATAATAATAATAATAATAATAATAAAAATAAATAAATAAATAAAAATTGGCTTTGCTCAAATGCAACCTATTTTCTATTCTCACCTCGAGCATGTATATTACAATTTGTTTCATTAAATATATTAAGATTAAGATTTGGCTTATATCTATTCAACAAAGTGACACACACACACACACACACACACACACACACACACACACACACACACACACATGTAATTTAGAATTTTACTCTGAAGGTAAAAAGATTTTGTAAGGTAATACACATACATGGTTAATACTGTCAATTCACATTAAAATATGAAATGTAAATTCTTATTTACAACACTTCCAAATCTCAATGGCTTTTAGTGATTGTGCTGAATATGAAAAATAAATGAAACTGTATATACAACAAACAGTTTCATCACTCTTGAGCTGATTTTGTCAGTAGATGATCCTCTGAATGATAACTGACAACATGCCAGCCACACCAACCAGAACCAGGCTTGACCTCAGTGATGATGATCCAAGCTGAAAATAGAAAATATTAAAATTATTTAATAAGTAAATACTACCACAACTTACTTATTACTCAGGGTAAAGTCTAGACTATTTCTGATTTCTTTGTATGAGCATACACACACACACACACACACACACACACACACACACAAAGAGCAGGATTGGCAACTTTACACTTCTATTTTTTTTTCCCCATCTCTCTCTTTTTTTACATGTACCAAGGGCACAAGATATGAGTAAGAATGAGAGGGAAAAGGCCACTACTGGAAAAACAAAGTGGAGCTATAAAAATGGTACCTGCCATATGAAGAAAAATTCAACAGACCTAGTCTGTCATCATGGAGGAAATGTGATAAAGATGTGATATGATGACATTTCAAAGGAAGATTAAAGAATAAATGTTTGAAGGGGATGTTAGGTTTATAATGGATATGTAGAAACAAGAGATCACAGAAGAAAAATGAAGAAAGATAAGATGCCTGAAAGATATCAAGAACACTGTTCTTTCGGATGGACTGAAATCTTGAGCATGTATTGAAGGCGACAGTCCACATTGAGAATAATCATGAATTCATGGTCAAACTTTACAATAAGAAACATGGGAAATAAATCAATATATTTAAAAAAAATCCCAACACTCATTATTTACTGCTATTTATTATACTTGGCATTACACTATCATTTACAGGTATTTATCATACTTGGCAGAGTGAACTTTTCACATTCTGTAAATCATCAGCAGTCATGAATGTGTCATTAAATACACCAATTCTCAAGATAATTTACTCCTTAGTTCTTGATAATGTTTCAGGTACTATCATAAAAAACACTAGAGAGCACTGATCCTTGATTTGCTGGTGAATTGCATATATAATGCTTGTCAAGTCACTTAATCATACAAGATAATCTATTTATTTCTATGGAGGAAGGACACTGGCCAAGGGCAACATAAATCCATTTTTAGAGAAATAGACAGAATATGGGTGAGAGAAAGAAGAAAGTCTTGTGCAGCGAGGCTGCAGGAGGAGGGGAGGCATGCAGTTAGCAACATCAGAAGAGCAGTTAGCATTAAAATAGCGGTAGAAGACAGCTAAAGATG
Organism: Scylla paramamosain; assembly: GCF_035594125.1. NCBI lineage: Eukaryota > Metazoa > Arthropoda > Malacostraca > Decapoda > Portunidae > Scylla > Scylla paramamosain. The sequence continues at coordinate 26,484,672 of NC_087158.1, read as the reverse complement.
CAACATTGCAGCGATGAGAAAGAGGCTGAAGACAATCAGTTAGAGGAGAGGAGTTGATGAGATGAAAAGCTTTTGATTCCACCCTGTCTAAAAGAGTGGTATGAGTGGAACCCTTCCAGACATCTGAAGCATACTCTATATGTGGATGGATAAGGCCCCAGTACAGAGTTAGCAACTGGGAGGGGGGAGGGGGTAACTGGCAGAGACATCTCAGAACGCCTAACTTCATAGAAGCTGTTTTACCTAGAGAGGAGATGTGAAGTTTCCAGTTTAGATTACAAGAAAAAGACAGACCAAGGATGTTCAGTGTAGAAGAGGGGGACAGTTAAGTGTTACTGAAGAAGAGGGGATAGTTGTCTGGAAGGCTGTGTTGAGTTGATAGATGGAGGAATTGAGTTTTTGAGGCATTGAACAATACCAGGTTTGTGCTGCTCCAATCAGAAATTTTAGAGAGATCAGAAGTCAGGTATTCTGTGGCTTCCCTGCATAAACTGCTTACTTCCTGAAGGGTTGGATGTCTTTGAAAAGACGTGAAAAAGTGCAGGGTGGTATCACCAGCGTAGGAGTGGATAGGACAAGAAGTTTGGTTTAGAAGGTCATTGATGAATAACAAGAGAGTGGAGTGACAGGAGAGAACCCTGAGGAACACCACTGTTAATTGATTTAAAAGAACAGTAACCGTCTACCACAACAGCAATAGAACGGTCAGAAAGGAAACTCGAGATGAAGTTACAGAGAAGGATAGAAGCCATAGGACGGTAGTTTGGAAATCAAAGCTTTGTGCCAGACTCTATCAAAAGCTTTTGATATGTCCAAGGCAACAGCAAAATCTCTAAAAGAGGATGACCATGACTCAGTAAGGAAAGCCAGATCACCAGTAGAGCGGCCTTGATGGAACCCATACAGGCGATCAGATAGAAGGTTGTGAAGCGATAGATGTTTAAGAATCTTCCTATTGAGGATAAATTAAAAAACTTTAGGTAGGGAGGAAATTAAAGCAATAGGACGGTAGTTTGAGGGATTAGAATGGTCACCCTTTTCAGGAACAGGCTGAATGAAGGCAAATTTCCAGCAAGAAGGAAAGGTAGATGTTGACAGACAGAGCTGAAAGAGTTTGACTAGGCAAGGTGCAAGCATGGAGGCACAGTTTCAGAGAACAATAAGAGGGACCCCATCAGGTCCATAAGCCTTCTGAGGGTTTAGACCAGTGAGGGCATGGAAAACATCATTGCGAAGAATTTTAATAGGTAGCATGAAGTAGTCAGAGGGTGGAGGAGAGGGAGGAACAAGCCCAGAATCGTCCAAGGTAGAGTTTTTAGCAAAGGTTTGAGCGAAGAGTTCAGCTTTAGAAATAGATGTGATAGCAGTGGTGCCATCTGGATGAAATAAAGGAGGGAAAGAAGAAGCAAAGTTATTGGAGATATTTTTGGCTAGATGCCAGAAGTCAAGAGGGGAGTTAGATCTTGGAAGATTTTGACACTTTCTGTTAATGAAGGAGTTTTTGGCTAGTTGGAGAACAGACTTGGCATGGTTCCAGGCAGAAATATAAAGTGCATGAGATTCTGGCATAAGTACCTTTTGTGGGTCACCTCTCTATCATGTATAGCATGAGAACAAGCTGTGTTGAACCAAGGTTTGGAAGGTTTAGGTCAAGAAAAAGAGTGAGGAATGTACACCTGCATGCCAGACACTATCACCTCTGTTATGCGCTCAGCACACAAAGACAGGTCTCTGACACGGAAGCAGTAATCATTCCAAGGAAAATCAGCAAAATACCTCCTCAGGTCCCCCCAACTAGCAGAGGCAAATCACCAGAAGCACCTTTGCTTAGGGGGATCCTGAGGAGGGATTGGAGTGATAGGACAAGATACAGATATGAGATTGTGGTTGGAGGAGCCCAATGGAGAAGAGAGGGTGACAGCATAAGCAGAAGGATTAGAGGTCAGGAAAAGGTCAAGAATGTTGGGCGTATCTCCAAGATGGTCAGGAATACAAGTAGGGTGCTGCATTGCTCTAGGTCATGGAGGAGAGCAAAGTTGAAGGCTAGTTCACCAAGATGGTCAGTGAAGGGAGAGGAAAGCCAAAGCTGGTGGTGAACATTGAAGTCTCCAAGAATGGAGATCTCTGCAAAAGGGAAGAGAGTCAGAATGTGCTCCACTTTGGAAGTTATGTAGTCAAAGAATTTCTTATGGTCAGAAGAGTTAGATGAGAGATATACAGCACAGATAAATTTAGTTTGAGAGTGACACTGTAGTCGTAGCCAGATGATGGAAAACTTGGGAGATTCAAGAATGTGGGCAGGAGAACAGGTTAAATCGTTGCGCACATAACTGCAACATCCAGCTTTGGATAAAAAATGAAGGTAGAGAAAGTAGGAGAGAACAAAAAAGGGGCTACTGTGAGTTGCCTCAGACACCTGAGTTTCAGTGAGGAAAAGATGACATTTAGAAGAGGAGAGGTGATGTTTTACAGACTGAAAATTAGATCTTAGACCACAAATGTTGCAGAAGTTAATGAAGAAAAAGTTGATGGGGGTGTCATGACACTTAGGGTCGTCGTCAGAAGGGCAGTCCGACCTGGGGGCATTTGTGGTCCCCTCCCCAGATGGGGACTCCGAGGCTGGTGTAGGAGTCACCATGAATTTTGAAATTTTGAGTGAAGGGTGTGTGTGTGTGTGTGTTATTAGGTGCTTGAAGTTTTGTGTGGAGGAAGAGAGTTGTCTTTAGAGGGCAGGCTGTGACTGCCCCCTTGTGTTGTGAGACACAAAGGGAAACATTCAGTGAGGTCACAGCTGGGTTTAATGATAAGTTCACAGCATCCCCTGATCCAGTGCTTTAGACCTCACTGGGAGTAATTATCGTTTTGGCAGGTGCCTACTGCCTCCTCCTGCCAATCTACCACTGTACACCTCCATTGTAAGCTCCACAAGCTACATACCGTAATGTAATAATTGCAGCGGTCACCTTTACAGCATTCTGCACACGTCCAGTCTTTCCACCAAATCCGCAAACAATTGGGCATGTACTTTGTCATTGTCTGAACACAGTCATCTTTGGTTGCACACCGCTTGCTGATGAAGTATTGCATTGGAGCACCAATTTCCCAGTATGGTGTGCCTGGCAAAATTTGAAAAACGTCATTAAACAGTATGTCATCACGAAGAAAACACCACAAGTGATCCTTATTTGCATGATCTGATGAATAAAATGGAAGGTTAGTTGACATTCATCTAATACTTACTGCCCCATTTGATTTCTGACAGGCAATATTCTTCACCATAGTCACAAGGTTCAACAGTGGTGGTGCATTTCCCTGTATTTTCTTCTTGATCCTTACAGACATAACACTTCTGTCCCAGAACACCTGTAAATAGGAAACAATATAGAAAACTACCCTTTATTTGTGCATACCTTAAGAAATTAAAGATAAAAAATAAATATAACTTGTGTGAGCACAATTAAATTTTTTTAAGGTGAGATATACCTTGCGGAAAAATAATTCTTCAAGAACCATATATCAGTTGCAAAGGTATGGTTGAAGTACATGTTAATTCCAAATTCAAAAGTTGTGTGGGATACTATTAATTAATGTCTGATATAAGATAGCTCGATCATAAAATCAAAAGCCTTTTTATACAGGTGAGTGTTCTGTTTGAAGATACTTGAGTTGATGTTTTAAGATATCTAGAAACAAAACATGAGCTACTATACATCATTGGTTTAGTTTTAATTTCATCCTAACATCACAGCTATGTACCTGTACATATCTTTTCAATCATATTGCATTAGATACTGCAACCACCAATGGACCCTGACTGGATAGAAAGTATAAAAGGCTATTGATGGAAGAATGAGTATAACTAAGCTTAAAAATGTACTCTAACTTAAATCTGCATCTCAGTCCCTAATATATCACTCAACAAGGTCTCAAAGGATTATCAACAAACTGCAATTCTTCCCTAAAGGACCTGACCTCACATACAACTTTGGTAAAACAACATCCCCACCAACCTTGGCCCTAGTTCCCATACAAAGCATCCTCTTGATAATAAATCATTACCTATTTCATTGTGGAGTTCTTGTTATTCTGAGTATCTGTTTGATAATACAACTAGGCTGAGATTTAAAAATGACTAGTTCTTAATGTTTAACGCAAGGATCCCTAAATTTTCGGAATGAGTGCCAGGGGTAGCCAACCAGCTAACCAAGTAAGACTGAATGTTAAACCCTACCTGCTGAGGCAGAATCCTATCACTAAAGCCTCAAAGTAAATCCCTCTTCTTCAACAGTACATTCACCCATGCAATTTCATCTCCTCCGCCCATTCTTTGGTGTTCATAATCCTGAAACCGCTTGAGTCACCAATGAAAGGAGCCACGCCCTGGCCTCACCATGGCCTCTCAGCTTGGAACTACTCATAGGTACATTTCCCACATTACTTTTTTCTTCTCAATTTTGTAAGTGGTCGTAACAAGCCTCAAATTATTAAAAGTTTAAGTTCTCACCTAAAATGCATGCAGCAAGTAGGAAACATTCGACGAACAGGTGTCCAGGCATCGTCCTGTCACTTAAAAGGTATTCCGAAGGAAGGATGCAGTTCACAATATCTTTTGAACTCAAGGGAAGTATTCCCTGTCGTATTGCCGTGCTAGATGCTTCACCACACCTTGCTACATAGCAGTTCGTTGTTCTAGGCGCAACGGGAACCGAACGTAGCGTCAAGGTTACTATAGTAGAGTACGTGCTACGGTCTCCGAGTCCTCTTCTTACTTACGTCTCTTAGCTTCTTTTGCTCCGTTAACTTTTTTTTTTTATTATTATTTCAAACAGATTTTTTTTTTTTTTTTTTTACGTTTTAAATGCGTTTTTATTTATTTTTACTTCACAATTTTCCGTTGTGTTCGGTTGGATTGTGTTTTGAGAACGGTTGGTCACTTCCGAAGGGTCGTCCTATTGGCTTCTGCTCCTTGGAATTTACTATATAATGTAACTCGCATCTGTTTTTGTTTTCAGAGAATTGAGTCGAACCCGTAATATGCCTTTTTTTTTATATTGAATCACCAATTATCATAATATATATATATATATATATATATATATATATATATATATATATATATATATATATATATATATATATATATATATATATATATATATATATATATATATATATATATATATATATATATAGTTTATCTATTTATTGATTGATTTATGGGACAGAACTTTCAATGATAGATTCATGTTTTTGGTCATAACCAGAAACCATCATTGGTAAAAACACCCGTAGTAAGTATACATTTGCTCGTACAGACATTTAAGATTCTTTGTGCTTTATTTATTAATTTATCAACTTAGGCACTTAGGCACTCGAGATTTATCACCTTATTACTCACCAGCACTTTTTGTGTCATATGAAATGGTGTGATATGATATGATAATTATGGTACATGTATATATATGGAGAGAGAGAGAGAGAGAGAGAGAGAGAGAGAGAGAGAGAGAGAGAGAGAGAGAGAGAGAGAGACCTCCAAGAAACTAAACTGAAAGAAAACCGAGAGTTAACCGATCTAGTTTTCCAGCAGGTGTCTTGATACTCTTTCTGAGGCAGTTCAAGTCGTAGGTAGGAGAATATAGAACCAATGAGAGAGTTCCAGTGTGTACCAGTAAGGCCTGTATTCTGAAACACTTCTGCACCGCACCTCCATTTTAATCAAAAGGCTTTAGTTGAAGTTACATGAGTTTTTAGGGTGTTTTTATGGTTCTAGGACAAATTAGTAACATTTGTACATTATTAACACGACTACTAACACTCTTGAGAAGCCAACTAATCATTTCTTTGGCCTTTGAAATTCGTGGTGAGGGAGCAAAGCGTTTCCGAACACAGACAGGCTCAAGAGCGATGGAAGTGCCGATACTATTATGGGTAACTATTGCATTAGTTAGGTGAACAGATAATGAGAGTAGACAGTCTTGTGCGACGAGAGGAGAAGCATGCAATTAGCAGGTCTAGGACAGTAACCATGGATAGAAAGTTGTAAGAGGTGCAACACTGCGACGATGAGCGATGAAAGCTAAATAATTTATTAGAGGGGAGGTGATGGGAAAAAAAAAAAAAAAAAAAAAAAAAAATATATATATATATATATATATATATATATATATATATATATATATATATATATATATATATATATATATATATATATATATATATATATATATATATATATATATATATATATTGATTCCATTATGTTTTAGCAAAGCTGTATGAGTTGAACCTCTCCATATATATGAGATCAGTAACTACTACATGGATCGATAAGATTCCTAGCAGTGGCTGGGAGGAGGAATTAATATGCCCCACAGAACACTTAACTTCATGGAAACTCTTTTAGCAAGAGAAAATATGTGAGATTTCTGGCTGAGGCTTTCAGTGCAGGACAGGCGAAGTATGTTTTGTGTAGAAGAGGGTGATAATACAAGTGTCATTGAATATATAAGAGAGATCATTTACATGTGTGTCGAGTGGACAGTATAGTTCTCTGGGTATTGAACAACATGTTTGCTCTGTCTTATTCTGAAACAATATAAGGGTTAGAAGTTAGGTCTTCTATGCATGGCTTCTCTATGTGATTGGAGAGAGAGAGAGAGAGAGAGAGAGAGAGAGAGAGAGAGAGAGAGAGAGAGAGAGAGAGAGAGAGAGAGAGAGAGAGAGAGAGAGAGAGAGAGAGAGAGATTAGTTTCCACAATACTATTACATAATATCCTGTATCATCATATACAGCAGAAGATGTATAATTCATATTCATATTGTATACTCGGTGTTACATTCAGCACCACTGTTTGAATTGGCCTCATTTGCGCTGTTGTCAAAGTGACTGCCTTTGGAATCCTCCAAAGGCAGTCACTTAGTGTTCTCTGAAAAAAGAAAAAAATGTCTTAACAATCGATTCTGTTTATTATCATATTTCCTGTGATAATACAGGTCTTATCATGCTTTAAAATGTTAAGATTGTTTTGCTTACCAGCTCAATGTTTTTCTTCCTTTCATTGTTTTTTAATCTTTATTCAGTTTCTGTGAAAGTCATTTCGATTGGGATTAATTATAGGTCACTTATGATGTTAAGACTGACATGAACATAATGAGGTAGTTTAGCCAATATACACGAGAATCCGAGATATGGCACCACTGAAAAATCGCCACGCCTGGTCTTGTCTCATTTGCTGAAGCTTGGCTTCAGTTTTCTCGATGTGTCTTGTACATTTCAGTTATGATTCGTTTCAAAATACCAAATTCAGTGCTAATATAGATTTTAGGCCGTTATTAGTACCTAGAAAACTTACAGGACTTGCATTAGACTAACGTGCTAAAGGTATTTTCATGTAATACGAATGTAGGGAACCAAATTTTACATGTAAGAATATGAGTGAGGGTGAATGAAAGTCTGAGGGCGGTGAGCGAGTACGAGTGTGGTGGAGGCAGGCGCGGGGGCTGGCTGGACCAATGCGGAGCGGCGGAGGGAGGCGCGGCTCTCATTGGTGTCGCACTGCCAATCATCGGAAACTGCGCGCTAATACCCAATGTAAGTCCTCAATTATACTCTATAGCTCCTTCCCGCTCACGTTTGATTGGGACCGGACACACGGGACTCTGTGATAGGGGTGAGGAGAGACTCGTATGATAAGAACGACGTTTCCGATGCCTTGTTAGCTCGTCACACAAAGAAAAGGAAGCCATGTTGAGGTAGAAGAGACGTGAGAGGAAGGAAGAGATGCCTGCACATCTCACTCCGGCTACCGAGTGCGTGTGTGTCCTCAAAGGCATGTCTGCTAACCAAAAGGAAATTATTTACACATGGGATTGAACGTATCTTTTAATTGTGTGAAGTTGATACCTTGAGGTGACAGTGCAGCCAATAGGGGAAGAATGCAGTATTTATTGACCCCCAGCGATAGCCAGACATTATCTAAGCAAATTAAAATAGCCTCTGTTGACCTCAGCAGTTGTGCAATGTCAGTAAAACATGCAAAAAAAAAAAAAAAAAAAAAAAAACACACAGTATGATCTAAAGGTTAAGGACAGACGATGGTGTTAGTTATGGAATGTGTCCTAGCCGTGAAGATCAACCGTGGACCAGAAGTCTGCAGTAAACGATGCGGGTCCACCACAGACCATTCACTACATTTCGTAAAGTACTTAAATGGTAAATATTGTGTGCTGAAATTAAAGAGAACTTAGATGTAGCATTTTCTATAGTTAGCTTCTGTTAGTGGTTACCTTTTGATTTCCATTACCATTATCAAATATTTGTGTTAGATGATGATTTGGTAATAGAAATTGGTAAATAATATAATTTTCAGATTTCACCAGATTGGTGGTATTGTTTTGGTACACAGCATCCTTCAGGTACTAAATTTGTACATAGGTATTTTGTGTTGCTCTTATCATTTTGAGCATTTTGACTGTTGAACTATAGATAAGCAAATATAAAACATTGAATTTTGAATGTTTTTAGGGATTCAGTGTGGGAAGTTTATTAGGTCAGGTTTGATTTATGTATTTCTAAAATATCCTTAACTGTTTGTTTAAGGAAATTACGTTACGGAGTTTAGGTGAGGTTCAACAGATGGCAGACTTGGCCATCATAGGGCTAAGTCTTTTACTTTTGTAAAAATAAGTGATTGTGTAAGGAAATGGGCATCATGTTATTAATAATGTAATAAATGGTAATCTATTAAAATTGAATATTTTTGTACGAAAATTAAGGGGATGAAGTTTTTGAAAATATGCGCTCATAATTAAAATAAGATTAGAAGTAGGGAGGAGTTGTTGAAAGCTTCTGGATAATAAACTTTAAATATACTCTAAAGTTTTTATTATTCGTAAACTCTTTTAACACTTCCCGGCACCACATATTAACTAGGTGTTACTATACAAACAGTAAATTTCAAACACAGGCAAAAATTGCCCATGACAGATTTTTGGTAAGCCACATCCTGCAAATTTTGAGACAACAATTTGTATTGATAGAACATGAAGTCCTGATAGGCACATATTGGGTAGTAATTATAATAATAATAATAGTAATAATAATGATTATTATGATTATTATTATGATTATTATTATTATGATTATTATTAAAACTTAATTTTTTTCAGCTCTTGAAGCAGGAATAAATATCACATTGAAGATCATTGGGATTCAGCAAGAAGGATGCAGGCTGTCCAACAGGCAGCCACACAGGTAAGGCAGGTGATCATGGATGGTCACAGTATTATGTAGAGTAGGTAAAAAAATATTGAATATATCATCTCAAGGGAACAGCCATATATATATATATATATATATATATATATATATATATATATATATATATATATATAATGTATATATATATAATAGTTCATAGTGATGCTAGAGTGTGTGTGGGTAGGTGAGCATCAACTTACATGGGTGTCATGGATGTTAATGCTGCCTGAAGTGCGGTGTGCTGGTGGTGCAGACATTTGTGGGCCCAAGCAGTGGGAGGTTTGTTGGAATGCTGCACATTACCTGAACTGTAGTGTGGTAAACACTATATATATATATATATATATATATATATATATATATATATATATATATATATATATATATATATATATATATATATGAATTGAAGTATATCTATGGTCAGTTTCATGAGATGTGTTTTAATATGTGATAGCATATGTTCACATTCACTTACTGTACGAGTATATGGGTACGTGCACAGAGAAAGCAGGATACAGACGCCCTGGTTTCCGGTGCTGACCCGTGCTGGTAGCTGGCATGATAAGGTGTCCACAGAAAATGTGGGTAACTAGTTCTGAACCACATGGTGAGCAACGTGGACATAGGCAGTATCTGTGATCAGTTGCAATCCACCAAGTATGGTAAGAAGTTGAGTTCATTGTCTAATGATGAGTTCATGCAGCTCTATATAGTGTTCATAGAAAACTCAAGAGGAAAAGAAGAGCAGTACATGAGATAAATTTAAAGAGAGAAGAATTTGGAGAATAACATCTTTTCACTAATCTGATTTCAGCCCACAGCCTATCCACCACAACATTATTGTTAGCATGGTGCTAACAGGTTGTCTCATATGCTTTAGCTATCAGCTCAACATCCATCTTGTTCTCCATTCAGCAGAGTAAACCCCACATGGGTTGAGCAGACAAGAATGATCCCAGCAAACAGGAAAGCAGGTTGAAGCAGGCTGCCAGCACCGACATGCTTGAATCTGCTTCTTCTGTGCATGCTTGCACTTGTTAATATGGTGTAATTCTTGGTGCAAGTTGGCACTGGTTGCTTTCTTTGTGCACGCACCTTGTGTTGGAGCATATCTATGATCAGTTTAATTTTGATATAATATTTAGGATCCAAGTTTTTTTTTTTTTTTTTTTTTTTTTTTTTTATAGATCTGCTAGTTTATTGCAGTGAATAATAACTGTTGGAATGCTTTAGGGTGGAGCACATATCATCCAAACTGCTGGAGGTCAGCTGATGCTCCAGACTGTGGGTGGCACAGGCTCAATCCAGGTGGCTCAAGCTGGGGGCACTCAACAACTTCAACAGCTACAGGTTGTACCAGCATCGGGGATACAAGTAAGCTGGCTAGTGTTAGTCCATTGTAATGGGTGGTGAAAAAAAAAAAAATATACAGGATTGAGTTTCACTTCACATGAGTGCCCACTGCCAATTCATATAGTTGTGCTACATTGATTTTCAGGACAATTTTACTATTTGAATTTTATTGAGCCAAGGAAATTATTTATCAGAGCAACAACCATGTAGTGACTGTACCTGCTGGGTCAGCACAGCAAGCACAGATCATCCAGACCTCAGATGGCCAGGCTATTGTGTATCCTATTCAAGTTGATGGTCAAGGAAATATTCTCCATCAACAGTCCACAGGTAAGTATATTCTTTTGTGTGAATTATCACAAAAAGCTGCTTCTGATGTATCGTTCTACTGTATTGCTCTCCTTTGGCATTCTCAGTTCTTTTGTTTCCTCACTAATTTCGTCACTGATCATCTCTGGTTTGTACTACATCCATTATTAGAGACTATCACTAAACATATTGAATTTTCTAAACTGTTGTCTTTTTCATATCCAGTTATTAGTATTTTTCTCTTCTGCTGCTATAAATTTCTCCATATGTTATATAAAATGTGTGTTCTCAGTGTACATCTGTATTGATTGCAGTAGTTAAAACATACACTAATAATTTTTTGTGTTTTTGAAGTTCTGAATCTTTCAGGTAACCTCATCCAGCTTGCAACATCAAATCAAGGAGGCACTGTACAACAGAGTCCTAGCCAAACTAACCAACAAACACCAACAGCAGCAGCAACAGCTCAAAATTCTCAGTCTAACTTAGGAAGTGTGGTTATGGTGAGTACAACATACTTTTCCTGAAAACCTATCTTCATCTTATTGTGGAAAGATGTTTAACAGACCCTTAGGATTTGGGATATTTATTTATCAGATTATCGACTAAATCAGACTCTTTCCTTTCAAGTGTCTCTACAAGCATCTCGCTTCTCACTGATTACATAAGATCCAGTTTATAAGACAGGAATCCAGCTGTGCTAACAGGCTAGATTGTGGTGTACTGTAACAAATACTTAAAGAAAACAAATTAAAAATATTATATATATATATATATATATATATATATATATATATATATATATATATATATATATATATATATATATATATATATATATATATATATATATATATATATATATACACACATATACATACACACATACACACACACACACACACACACACACACACACACACACACACATGATTGTTATAATGCATGTTTTCATAGTGTTTCACCTATTATGCAGAAAAAAAAATCTTACTATGCAGATAGTCTCTGTAGCATGGATTGGAGCAATATAGATCTTGAGATATTTGCATTGTGAGCCACAACCATCCTTCCCAGTCAGGTACTAGTGATTGTTGATGCTATCCCCCACCTTCCTGTCTTCCTACCTCCCTATCACTCTACTGCTTGCTACAGCAAGAGTAAGTTGACTATCACACAGGGCATATTTTCCATGGATTTCTGGTCATGAAATCATGGATTTTAGCATGGACCTACCACTGTGGTCTTGACCAGTGCATTTCTGCAACAAGAAACATGGCTGACCTCTCTCTCTCTCTCTCTCTCTCTCTCTCTCTCTCTCTCTCTCTCTCTCTCTCTCTCTCTCTCTCTCTCTCTCTCTCTCTCTCTCTCTCTCTCTCCATACACCAGTTTTCACTCAGAGTGTGGTTGCTCTGGTCCTAGTGACACTTGATTTATTGAAGCACCGGAAAGAGAAAAGAATGTGGAGGTGGAAATGGCTTGTGAGAAGAATGAAGCATGGTTAAATAATGCAGCTGTTGCAGGAGCTGCATCTTGAGGATGATGACTACATACAATGAATGGGAGTCTGCAAGAGCCAGTTTTATGAAACATTGTACAACCAGTGATACCCAAGAAAGGCACAGGGCTGCTTTGGGATCTGGGATGATTTGTTTATGTTACTGATGCTGATGATTATTACTTATCTGGGGGCCAACAGGACAGAGTGTGAATGATGTATATGTGAGTATGTGGTGCTCTGTCTTAGCTCCCTGATGTGGGATTAGCAGCCTGATATATAGATAGATATTTATCATGGATGTTAACAGGACATATGAGTAAAATAGTGATCCTTTAGTGAAATCTACCATAGCATATATATGTAGTCTTTAGTACAGTAAATTTTTGGTGAAATTGTATGCCATCACATTGCAAAAACACACAAACAAATGAGAAGTATCTCACTACAGGGTATTTTTGCCTGATGTATATACTGATTACTTTTTCTTTGGAAATAGATAAATTATAGCATTATTGAAGAAACTGGTTGCTATTGTGTTAGTGACATTGCAAATATTTCTGAATGGAAACTTATAGGTTCTTACATTGTCTATCAACTTTTCTGTGGTATGGATATATAACTTGAACAAAGAATCATGAATGAAGAAAAATGACGTGTTCATTTTCAGGTTGGTAATGGAGCAGTAGCTCAGTTGCAGCGAATACCTCTACCTGGACCTGAACTTTTAGAGGAAGAGCCCCTTTATGTTAATGCTAAGCAGTACCATAGAATTCTTAAAAGACGACAAGCTAGAGCCAAACTTGAAGGGGATGGTCGGATACCTAAGGAACGAAAAGTGAGTATACCTCGTGTTTTGTTTTCATGATGATGCATTACCACCACCACCACCACCATGATTCAACTGCAGGAGATAGGCTTTCTTCTCACTTCTCTGGTCAGTCTCTGTCAGCTGGCTATCTATTTCAGACTAGCCCAGCAAAATTTTTCATCACTCCTGGAGGAGGGTTTTGTGGAATGGTGTAACTCTCATGCTACAATTGTATGCCATACATTTTCCTGCATTTTATGCTTTGACATGCTGCCTTTATTTGTTCAGAAATTCTGCTCACTCTCAAAGAGTCATGACATTTCTTCCTTTTGGAAGAGTTGGCCAGATGATACATAAGAACCTTGAATGCACTCAGAAAATGCTGTTGTTCTCTTATGGGTGTGACCAAAGTGCCAAATTTTATTTTGCTAAATATATTCAATCTTTACAAGGTATGATATATTTTAAAACTGAATTTTTAAGATAAAAACATTTGAATCATGCAGGTAATGAAGTAGTGGGAGAAAATATTTTGTCCCTTTGCTATTTAAAAAAAAACTATAAATCAGAGAAGATTGTACTGTGCCTTTTAGGTCATCATGAGTTATGAGAATGTCATTTGTAAAGGATCATATATTAAAAAGTGAAGTGATAGATTAACATTTTCAAGGTGATTACTTCTCATCCATATTGTCTTCTACAGAAATATCTCCATGAGTCAAGGCATAGACATGCAATGAACAGGATACGAGGCGAAGGGGGAAGGTTTCACAAAGGATCGTAAGTAGTTTTATGTGCATTTGTTCCTTAGACAAGTAATTACTTACACTTATGGTCAGCAGATTGTTTTGGAATGCTTTGTGTCACTAAGTACAATACCCCAGTTTGTACATTACTTTATTAAGAGAATGATTTTTAAATAATTTCATCATATCCAATCCAGTAGCCTGAATGTGTCCTTTGGCTGTTTAATGTGTTGAGTAAAAGTTCTTAAAAATTCATTGAGAGTAAAAAGTTACATTATATATATATATATATATATATATATATATATATATAATATATATATATATATATATATATATATATATATATATATATATATATATATATATATATATATATATGTACACATTATAGTAATGATTCTTGAGTATTGAAGACATTAAATTATTAATTAATCCATTCATATAAGTGTTACTTAATGGCACTAGAAGCATTCTTTAAACTTACAATTATTTATATTCAGTGATTTTATGTATATTCAGTGATTTTATTTGTATGGTTGAAAGGACTGCATGTTGATTAAAAATATGGTGTGAATCATTATGCAGTACAGATGAGGATTTTCTCTCTCTCTCTCTCTCTCTCTCTCTCTCTCTCTCTCTCTCTCTCTCTCTCTCTCTCTCTCTCTCTCTCTCTCTCTCTCTCTCTCTGCCCAGTTAAATATATGGTGAAGCTTTGCATTTCCATGTCCTAGTACAAATGAAGGCTTGAAAATATAAGCATTACTCTGAGCCTGACATGAAATATACTGAAGTCTCTCTCTCTCTCTCTCTCTCTCTCTCTCTCTCTCTCTCTCTCTCTCTCTCTCTCTCTCTCTCTCTCTCTCTCTCTCTCTCTCTCTCTCTCTCTCTCCCTCCTAATCATTAAGAAGTGGTGTCTTGCCACTTTATAGAATAATTGATCCCTGTCATTGCAAAATCAAAGTACTTTAAGTTCAGAAAACTTTAATATCTGTGTGTATTGTGGATACTACTTCTAGAAAGTTAAAATGTTGAAGAATAGCTGGGTTGAGAAAATTGATGATAATTAGCAACCAGGGATATTATAGTGATATTGTAATGAAACAGGTGGTGACACTAGTTAGTATTTAAAAGATGTATTTGTATGAAACCAAATACAGAGATAGGATGTAACAGGCTGGCTACTCTCAGACTCTGACTATGTCATTTTGTTGTTGTGGATGACCAAGCTGGATGCCGTACACTGCAACATCTCTTGTGGTTAAAAGCTGTGCCCACGGAGTACGAATATTGTGTCTGTCCCCTTTCTCTCTCTCTCTCTCTCTCTCTCTCTCTCTCTCTCTCTACATGTGCATTAGGAGGCAGCACTGTCACAGCCCTGATAAGTTAGGGAACCTGGACATAAAATAAGAAAAAAAAAGAATTATAATAATGATGTGTAGGCCATACAGCATACAGAAACATTAGCTTCATCAATACAAAACAACATTCCCAATGGCATTTGACAATGCCCTCTCTTTTCCTCCAAACCTAACTGTCTAAGTTTAGCAAAAGATTCAGGTAATAGAGATGAGTTTTTTGAGGTGATTGCTATTTGAACAGAATGGATGGTGTTGACAGTATTGACAATGAATGTGGTAGAAATCCAAAGTATATTTATAGAAAAAGGGCTGTTTTTCTTACTGTACTTGTAGAAAAGATGGGCGCTCATTGAAACTAGCCAGTGTTCTTCTAATTGAGCTGATTCTGTAAATTATTAGTATTTGAAAAAAAAAATTATATATATATATATATATATATATATATATATATATATATATATATATATATATATATATATATATATATATATATATATATATATATATATATATATATATATATATATATATATATATATATATATATATATATATATATATATGCTGCCTATTTTATTATGCTGGATATTCCATGAGGAAAGCCACTTACTTAAAGTTGGAAATATTTTATGGTCAAATGCTTTTAACACCACGGTTTAGAGTTACAGGACATTTAAATATGAATGTGCATCATTGGCAGAGTGGTTACACAAACTGTTCTGCAATGCCCAGCTGATAGCTGTAGTCACATGTAGTTTGTTATATTTTAACCATTAACTGCTGCAATGATATGCTGCACTTTTTAAATTTATTTTTATCTTTATTTTAAAAGATCTTGTTGTGTAATAAAGTAACATTCTCAAGATGGCAAAGCTCACCATTGCTGCCCTACCAGGCTACCTCTCTCCCTCCCTCTTGCATGTTCCCTGCTGTTCATATTTAAATGTCCTTTAACTTCTAAACCATATAAAAGCATTTGATCATATAATACTTTACACTTACAGTGACTTGATCATTCATTTCTGAGAGTATGTGACTTTCCTTATGGGACACCCTATATAATACCCTCCCAAGTTTCATGCCATTTGAGTTGGCAGAAAAAGTATGTGCCACACAACAGTAATTAATTATCAGTCAGTGTGAGAGAGAGAGAGAGAGAGAGAGAGAGAGAGAGAGAGAGAGAGAGAGTCAGTATATTTCAAGTTTTGCATCATTCTTTGTACTTAAAAAATTTCTTCTATTTATTATGGTCCTTGTTTGAATTCAAGAATCTTAGATGCTTATAGTTTGATGAACATCTCACTTATAATATGCTGTGTGGTCAAGATTTTTATAAGTTTGATGCAGCATACAATTTTTCTTTTAACTTGGTGTTAAAAGTGTGCTCTTTAAAACCTGACCCAATACAGAGAAAAACAGGAATGAAAGGGAAACCATAAAGTTTAGATTTGATAATTTTTCACATCCAAACCAATTCAGTATTAGATTTTTACTAGATATTTGTAAAATGGTTTGTATATTTACAGCTTTTACTGTTTTATTATCAGTTTTATATCACATCCATATTGTTTTCCACTTTCTTGAGTGAATTGACAGATGGTAACACGTTTATTCATAGACTGTGATATCCACACGAACTGTCTGTTGCTTTGAGTAATGCTTCAATGCCCTCACAGTGGGAAATGTATTTGGTAGGGGTGAAATCAGGAGTGTACATCAGACCAAAATCAAAGAACTGGAAATGCTTGTGCCTAACCAGGTGGATTCAGCATTGATTGGATACAAGAAAGAACTTACATGTATGCGTAGATCACAAGTAAGAGTTTCCTCAAGTGATGAACATTGGTGTCATTCATTGCAGTAGACAGTTAGTGTGGGTGTTATTTTTGCTTTTGTATGAGAGTTTTCCTCCTGAAAACCAATATTCATTGCTTTTTCAGTAAAAGTGATGTATGGAAAGTTCTTAATTTTCAAAGTAAAGTTGCTTGCCTTAGTTCCATAAATGGATTTTCTCCTTTTTGCAGCGCCAATACCATCCGTAATAATAACTTCTCAGACAGAAACCACTCGAGGTGAGTTGCCTAGAAGTGTGAATTGGTTTCACAATAGAAAGGAAGAACATGAATCATTGTCAAATTTTGTTATGATGTAATTGTTCATAAGCTTCAGGGCCCTTATTTACAAAGATTCTTCAGTGGAGGGATTGTGCTTAGTACAAAAGTTATGCCTAGTTTTGTGCTTCAGTTTCCAACTGTGCTTATTATTGTGCTTAAGTTAAACACAAAGTTAAGCTTGGTCTGGGAGATGCTTAACTTTTAACTTAACTCAAGAAAGCAAGATGGGTAACCATCAAGGAACTTAAGAAAGCAAGATGGGTGACCATCAAGGAGCCTAAGCCCACCACCTCAAGAATTATTGGCCCCATAAGGATGATCTCAGTGACCTGAGTGACACAGAACTATTGAAAAAAAATATAGACTAGAGCATGCAGGAGTGTTACTTGTGACAGATTTAGTGAGATGCCTCGGAGAGCCCTACTGGAAGGAATGCTGCACCGACATGAGAAATGAAGTGATGATTTCACTATGTCATTTAGCATCACTGATGATCTTGGCCATTTCTTTGCCCTGTTGTTGCCATGCATCTCATTTACCTTTTTGGTAATAGAGGCCCATGCAGCTTTTTTTTAGTGTCTCTGAGTGAAGGGCTAGATTTCCCCTTTAGACTACTTTCCTCATGTACTGACTAGATGAGGAGTAAAATCTCATCACGAGTCCAACTGGGTTTCCTCTAATGGCCTTTTCACCTTAGCAGTCGTTATCTCCTCCATACTAAAGGAAAAGGATGGGTAGGAAGTGATGGAGTTACTAAGTGTTAGCACTGGTGGCCCTGCAGCCTTAAGGTTGTACATTATGAGACAAAATGCTTGCACCCTCTGCAGGATCTAATTTGCTTATAAGAAGACTGACTTTATCCCTATAAAGTCAAAGGTAAATTATTATTTCTTGTTATTCATCTCAAAAAAAAAAATAAATAAATAATAAATAAATAATAATAATAATAACAAAATTTAGAAATGCAAAATTTTACTATTTTGCGCTATCACCATTTTGTACTCTATTTGTTCTGTACTTAAGTTTTACACATAAGTACAGTTTTAAGGTAAGCACAACTTAAGGCAGAACTCTGAGCAAAATTCTAAGCATCTTTGTAAATATGGCCCCAGATTTATAAGCTTTTGTGGAAATATAATAGATAGCACAAAAAGATATGAATAAACGATTATGGTTTGTCATTTCCATCTTACATGAAATGTATAGAAATATGACAGCATAGCACAAGCAGGTAGCTGTAGTAAACAGGATTTACCAATAATTATGTGTGGCTTGGTGCACAGTCAGTAGATTTCAATCATGTGCAAGGTCATGGAAAATAACTTTTTGTCTCTGGCATTATTTGGTAGTTCTATTATTCTGTTGATGTTTCAAGTCTGTAAGAAGTGCTTGTGAATCTGTTTGTTTTATTATTTGGAAAAGGAAAATGTGCCTTGTATTAATTCCTGTATTCTTATCTGACAGAGAAGACATGATGGACAATTTAGGAGGCTTAGGGCTACAGGTAAGATATTCTGTTTATTCCCATATACAGTCCACTCTTTAAAGAATAGTTAAGGAATTTGTTCCTTGGATGTCCTCACTATACTGTAGATGATTCCAAGAGTGACTTTTCTGATGATATTTGTGACATTTGTCTTCAGTTTTGTTTTATGATAATATTACAGTGATTTAAAAGCTTGAGGACTTATTTATTCTTTTGTTGCTAATTCTTTAATTTCAGAATGGCATGGATGAACTCATCACTGGAGACACAGTGCCAGCTCGTGTGACTGACACCAAAGTGTTTGTTAGCTGAGGCATCACAGGCCTTTCTATTATCAGGTGAGCATATAAAACAACATTGTTAAAATATAACTTGATTTCCAGTAGTTCACTATAACTTCTACTTTTCTACAAAGTCTGAGGTATTTTTGTTAATGTGTGTCTACCTCTGCTGCCTAGCTCCCTCTGGGAGCACACCTGAAGTGGATAGACACAGCATAAGAGCCTCTCCTGGTCCAAACATGATCTTGCTCGTTAAAGACCCCTACTTCTTTAAACACCTATCACTTATATAATCCTTTATCTTCACTTCCATCTCCCAAGTGGTCTTCTGTCTTACTAGCATCTTTGCTTTCACTTACTTACTATGTGTATCTATACAGGGGTTTCTTTTGAGGAAAGTCACTTATTCACAGAAATGAAATATCAAGTCATTCTAAATCATAAATATTCTTATTGTCAAATGCTTTTAATGTCATTGTCTAGAAGTTATAGTTCTTACCTCCTCACTTCTTATCCTATCTCTCCATGTTATCCCAATCATACTCTTCAAACACTTAATTTCCATTACATTTAACAATTTCTTCTCTGCTACTCCCTTGTTCCATGTTTCAGCGGCATACAGCACAATGGGCACCACTTACCTTGTATTCCTTTGATAGGACAAAAAGTTTAGTTGAGATCATTTATGACTAACAGGACAGAGCCAGGGCTGGAGAGAACAGAATGTGAAAACCACAATATTAATAGGTGTTGGAGAAAACATGTGCTGTTTAGCAGTGCAGCAACAGAATTAACAGAAAAGAAACTTGTGATAAACTAAACATAAGGTGTGAATTAGAATGACCATGTACACTCCTGCACACCAGACAAATCCAAATACCAGTTTATGAGAGTAGTAGTAGTACTGTCAAAACTATATATCAGTACCATTTTGCTTATATTTACTTTTTCTATTAAAATTTACTCAGGGTGATGATTTCCTTATTTGCAGGAAATAATACTCATTATGATAAGAAATAATATTGATATATGAGGGATCAAGAGCTGAAGGGGTGAATGTGCCAAAACATAGCTTTGAGCTATGGGATTCTAAAGTTTCACAACAGTGCTATTTCATCAGAAATTGCATTATATGATTTTTTTCTCTTTCTCTTTATGTAGGAGGGACACTGGCCAAGGGCAACAAAAATTCAATAAGAAAAGAAAAAAAAAAAAAAGCCACTGAGATGCTGGTCCTTCAATAGGGTCCAAAGTGGTAGTCAAAAACTGAAGGATAAGTGTCTTGAAACCTCCCTCGTGAAGGAGTTCAAGCCATAGGAAGGTGGAAATACAGAAGCAGGCAGGGAGTTCCATAGTTTACCAGAGAAAGGGATGAATAATTGAGAATACTGGTTAACTCTTGCATTAGAGAGGTGGACAGAATAGGGGTGAGAGAAAGAAGAAAGTCTTGTGCAGTGAGGCCATGGGAGGAGGGGAGGCATGCAGTTAGCAACATCAGAAGAGCAGTTAGCATAAAAATATTGGTAGAAGATAGCAAGAGATGCAAAATTGTGGCAATGAGAAAGAGACTGAAGACAGTCAGTTAGAGGAGAGGAGTTGATGAGATGATTCCACCCTGTCCAGAAGAGCAGTATGAGTGGAACCCCCAGACATGTGAAGCATACTCCATACATGGACAGATAAGGCCCATGTACTGAGTTAGCAGTTGAGGGGGGTGAGAAAAACTGGCGGAGATGTCTCAGAATGCCCAACTTCATAGAAGCTGTTTTAGCTAGAGATGAGATATGAAGTTTCCAGTTTAGGTTATAAGAAAAAGACAGACAGAGGATGTTCAGTGTAGAAGAGGGGGACAGTTGAGTGTCTTTAAAGAAGAGGGAATAGTTGTCTGGAAGATTGTGTTGAGTTGCTAGATGGAGGAATCAAGTTTTTGAGGTATTGAACAATACCAAGTTTGCTCTGCCACAATCAGAAATTTTAGAGAGATCAGAAGTCAGGCGTTCTATGGCTTCCCTGCGTGGACTGTTTATTTCATGAAGGGTTGGACATCTTATTATGTAGTATATGTTATAACATGTTTTACATCACATTTTACTTAACACGTATTATAACATGTTATTTGATACACAACATGTAAGCAAAGTGTGATTTATGATGAAATGGCACTTTTGTGAAACTTTAAAGCCCCATAACTCAAAACTATGTTCTGGCATGTTTATGCCTTTGGCTGTAGATGCCTCATGTTCAGCCTCATTGAAATTCTGTTGACCATTCTGTTGTAAGAGAGAGAGAGAGAGAGAGAGAGAGAGAGAGAATAATCATATTTTTGTGGAAATATATATATATATATATATATATATATATATATATATATATATATATATATATATATATATATATATATATATATGTGTGTGTGTGTGTGTGTGTGTGTGTGTATATATATATATATATATATATATATATATATATATATATATATATATATATATATATATATATAAATGGTGGGGGATCTACTTATTTGTTGACTTTTTATCCCCAGATAAGGATTGAAGATATATGCATTCTGATCTCTGGCTGCAAGTTTGTAGTGATTACAAAAGAATGATGTTCTGTATGATGCCATGGAATCAACATCTTATCATGCTAAGTACAAGAGTTTGTCATATGCAACTTGTGATACACATATGGTGTTTGAGATTGGGATTGTGCTCTATTTATTGTAGAATTAGGCATGACCTGTAATGTGTGTGGCATTTTAAGAGGTTTGACATTGGAAATGATCTCATCTTCATGTAAGGAGTTTGGTACTTTAATCAATCTTGTTTTTGTTGTCATAAGTTGTGTAACAATACCTGTAAATTACAGGCTGTATGATTTGGTCACTGACAATAATACTTGACTCCTTATAAGCTATTAGAATGTGAACACCAATAAGTCACAGCAATCTTGTCTTGTCCAAGAGTAACTTTCATCATCAGCAATAAATTTTAATGCTTTATATTTCAACATTTGGTATGACCTCAGTCAAGTTTCTTTTACACTCTCATTTCATAATGTAAAATCATACAAGAAAACTGTGATAGTAACTTGGGATTTAAAATTTAATCTGTAGTCAACTCTGTGCCTCTTGAAGTTGATGTTAGGCAAAAAGATCTAAAAAAAATGATAAGGAAATAGGGAATAAGATACTGTTATACCATGATGTGCAGGGAATTACTTTTTGTTGAGCCTTGGCACTAATTCATGTATCATATTTACATATTCAGTGATTTACATTTTTTGTCCCTTGAAATTCATAATTACAAGGAGAACTAGTGATCAATAATATTTATTTACAGTTGAATATTATAGTGACCATACATATATTATTATAGAAAATATGCATTGAATATAATGCATCAATAAAAAGAGTAATTTTTCTATATCTTGTTTACTTACTTTTCTGTTTCAAGTTATGATATTGAATGAAGGTACAAGAATTAGGAATTTCACACCTGCAGTTTATAAAATGATCTTTGTAATGCAGATGTCCACTAGGGTTGAAAAGCTTTCCTTTGTAAAAGAAGATATGGTTATATTTTATAAACATACTGGCTATGGTATTTTATAAAGAACAGTAAAATATGTCAATCTGGGTTATATATATATGTTTCATGCAATCCACCTTGTTTAAGTTGTAAGAAATGACATGTGATTAACTATTATTTTTCATGGCTTTGTTAGGACATGAGAGAGTTGGACTGAACTAGATAGAAAGCTTCCACAATGTTTTCATACATGGAGTCTTAGGGTTTTAGAACTATCAGAAATACATATATCCGTCCACTGTTTTATACTCTTTCTTGATAAAAATCAGGAGTTTTTCATCTCCAGATAGTGTTTGTATGTCATTTAAGAATTTTATTATAATAAATCAAGTTTGTTCAGTGTCAACTTAAGCAAATAGATGTACAATTATAGTAGGATTGGTACTGCCAAATTCTAGTCCATGTTTCTTATTCTTGTTTCACTTCATTTTTTTTTTTTTTTTTTTTTTTTTTTATACAATATTAATAATAATGACGATAAAAAATCTTTACTATTTAAAGATGCTCATAACCTGATACAATATATGGCTCAAGTAAATATTAAACAATCATCAGTACAATAATTTGAAGTTAGGGTTTTCATGATCTTAGGGATGTCATTAGAAGTTGTAAAATAATAGATTACATGGTGAGAATTATTTTATACACTTACATACTGTATTTGCTTTATATCTTTGAAAATAAATGAAGTGAAAAAAACAGACAACTCTAACCAAGTTTGATTAATTTGAGAAAAAAAGTGGCTTCACTTATTTGTTATTAAATCTTGACCACCATATTTTGCTAAACTGTTACAAAATTAACAAAGCCAATTTTGTGTTAAGCATCTGGTACTCAGAATGAAGGAAGAAATGGTAATTCTGTGCAGTAGTTATGGATCATTCTGAGACAAAGTTCTAACCACCAAGTACTCTCATCCATTCTCCCCAATACCTCCAAAGTCCCCTTCCCCACATCACTAATGTAACATGTGCCATGAGATTTTCCATTTCCTAACCTTGGTATTACTCTCTAGAAAATAGTTTTCTTCACCTATGCACAGACTGTTCATAGTATTCTGCAATTTTTGTAACTAGTTTCTCCTTAATTATGCATAGTCTGAAGATCTTCCCAACCAAAAAAAAAAAATAAATAAATAAATAAAAATAATAATAATAATAATAATAATAATAATAATAATAATAATAATAATAATAATAATAATAATAATAATAAAATAAATATATAAATAAATAAATGACAATAACACCAACATGGGAGGCAGTCTTTTCTAAAACTTATGATTGTTACTTGTTTCAATGAAGGTATACGAACAACCAATGAAATAGTAATGGATGAAGAGAAAAGAAAATATAGATTTACAGATTCAGTAATTGCAGCAACAGTGTTAATACTTATAATTTTTGTTCTTTTGGCCTTCAGATTATGGTTCAGCAAGGTAAAGATCAGTGGCTTCACCTAAATCAAATCAGCCTCTACATAAAAAAAAAAAGCAAATATTTAGATTCGTTGGCAGAGTATGAGAGAAGTGGTATACAGAAATCTGCTCGGAATTTTGTGGTTGAAGGTAAGTTATGCATCCTTGTCTTACTAATACAATATGCACTGTACTATTTTACTTGCATGGTGGATTACTTAAGTCTGATAGCTTTTACTCTGATTAAGAATATAAGAAATTTAAAATATATAGTTCATCTCTTGTTTTTAAATAGCTGTTACAGTTATGCATACAGTATATGAAATTGTATGACAGATGGTTTCACATAGTTGAGTGTCATAATAACCTTGATGGAAAGATGCTGGAGAGAAATAGACCCAGCACCTGCACTCAGCTTATTCCACTGGATTGTTTGATTATACATCAATAACAAGACACTGAATATAGATAAATGCATCTGAAGTTCCTCTTCACTATGTTAGCAAGACAGTGTGATCAGCAAACAAGCTTGCTGCCACTGCCTACCCCACTCTACTCTCTCAGTCTCACACTAGTGTTTCCAACTTTGCATTAATCTTCCTCATGCCATCCATACCATAAAACATTGAATCACCATAGGATCATCACACACACCTGCCCTACTCCTCTCTTGCTCCTATAACAAAACTCGCACTACTGCTGCTACTACTCAGAATAACTAACCAAAACTGGCATAATGAACTCACCACTAGTGTGAGCACAGAAATTTTAGTAAAAATCTGATCAAAATAAACTAAAATTCACAAGATTAACTCACCAGCTGTATTAGCCACTGCTCACCTATCTGCTGCCTATGCCTTCCTCCCTTTTTTCTTTTCCTCTCCCTTCTTTCGTCTTGTCTCAAACCTCCCTCCCTGTTATTTCCCCTCCCACCTTATCTGCCATAGGTAAGGGACAAGGGAGTGAAACCGGGCTCCCTCTCTCTCCCTCATTCATTTTATGTCATTTTCACTTCATCTTTTCCCACTCTTGTATACATAATTCCATTTTCATTCTTAATCAGTCTCATTCTATTTAGCAATCCTTAGGGTTGCTCCTACTTTCAGAGAGAGAGAGAGAGAGAGAGAGAGAGCTCTGACTCAGGTGAGATTTACTGTATGTATTACGTGTGACGCCAATAGTAGGTAAATGTATTTGTCAAAGCAGCAGGAAACTGAGGATGGTAAGAATTTAGGACTAGGCACAAAACTTTGGAAGGTACTGTATATATTTGTTGTGTTATCTCTAATTTATTAGTGGAAATGTGTCCATTTTGATTTTTTTTTTTTTTTGTGGATTTCTTTTATTATTTTCCGATTCCCTGGAACCAATTATTTTTTTTCCATAGGTTCTTCATTCACCATTATGCACATTTGCCATAATGAATGCTACATTGGAGTGAACCATGCTCATTTTCATGTACCCTACTGCATTACATAAACATGAAACATGAAAATATGAATATCAACATGAAACATGAAAACATGGACATAAACATGAAAACATGAACATGAAACATGAAAACATGGACAAAAACATGAAAACATGAACATGAAACATGAAAACATGGACATAAGCATGAAAACATGAACATGAAACATGAAAACATGGACATAAACATGAAAACATGTACATAAACATAAAAACATGGACATGAAACATGAAGCATGAAAACATGAATATGAAAACATGAAACATGAAAACAACATGAACACATGAACATGAACATGAAAATATGAACATGAACATTAAACATGAAACATTGAAAACATGAAAACATAAACATGATCATGAAACATGAAACAAAAACATGAAACTTGAAACATGAAAACATGAACATGAAACATACAAACATGAAAGCATGAACATGAACATGAAACAAAAAGATGCAATCATAAACATGAAACATGAACACATGAAAACATGGAACATGAAAACATGAACATGAAACATTAAAAAAAAAAAAAAAAAATGAAACATGAAACTTGAACATGAAACAAAAATATGAAGACATAAACATGAAACATAGTGCATTCCAAGCCTCTATAGTGCATTCTAGTCATCTATAGGACATTTTAGGCCTCTATAGTGCATTCCAGTCATCTTTAGGACATTCCAAGCATCTATAGGGCATTCCAAGCCTTTATAGTGCATTTCAAGCCTCTATAGTGCATTCCAAGTCTCTATAGTGCATTCTAAGCCTCTATAGTGCATCATAAATCTCTAATAGTGCATTCCAAACCTCTATAGTGCATTCCAATCATCTGTAGTTTATTCCAGTCTTCTATAGTGTGTCCAAAGCCTCTATAGTGCATTCCAAGCCTCTATAGTGCATTGCAAGTCTCTATAGTCCATTCCAAATCTGTATAGTGCATTCCAAGCCCTACGGTGCCGCCCTTTGGTGACGCCTTACTGTGCCGCTCTTTGGAGACGCCCTCCGGTGCCGCCCTTTGGCGACGCCTTACTGTGTCGCTCTTTGGAGACGCCCTCCGGTGCCACCCTTTGGCGACGCCTTACGGTGCCGCCCTTTGGCGACGCCATATGGTGACGCTCTTTGATGACGCTCTACGGTGCTGCCCTTTGGCGACGCTCTACGGTGCCGTCCTTTAGCGACGCCTTTTGGTGCCGCCCTTTTTGCGACGCCCTACGGTGCCGCCCTTTAGCGACGCCTTTTTGGTGCCGTCCTTTGGCGACGTCCTACGGTGTCGCCTTTTTGGCAGTGCCCTACGATGCCACCCTTTGAAGGCACCTTACGGATCTGTCCTTTGGTGCCGCCCTTTGGCAACGCTCTTCGGTGCCACCCTTTGGCGACGCCCTACGATGCCGTCCTTTTTGCGACGCCCTGTGGTGCCGCCCTTGGCAAACACCAATATATATATATATATATATATATATATATATATATATATATATATATATATATATATATATATATATATATATATATATATATATATATATATTTGCCCTCTGGATTTTTTATTTTTTTTTTTTTTACCTAGTTATCTTGGGGGGTGGTGTCTCCACCACGATCTTCAGGAGGTCTTCAGTCAGTGTTTCGAAAACTAATTTGCTGCAGCTTCGCGCGCTGCAGCGCTCCCTG
This sequence comes from Scylla paramamosain, assembly GCF_035594125.1. NCBI lineage: Eukaryota > Metazoa > Arthropoda > Malacostraca > Decapoda > Portunidae > Scylla > Scylla paramamosain. Next base: position 26,457,305 of record NC_087158.1, on the reverse strand, counting down.
ACCCTGGTGTGCCTCCAGTGTTGCGTCGCAGGGATAATGTTGCGGGACATTCGAGAATATAGTGGAGGAGGGGAATGTCTGTGTTTTTGTTGCAGTGATTACAAGGAGGTATGATCTCGTCTACAATCATTTCCCCCGGGGGAGAGGTATCCCAGGCGATTCTGTGTATGTGCCACATGGTTTTGCTGGGCAGGTTTGGTGGCAAAGTGCTCGGTGATATGGCAGCTTCCTTATAATAGTGCATGCGCTGCTCCTCATGCTGGCTGTGAACAGCCAATCAGAAAGAGCAACCCATCGACCACTCAGGCAAGAGGAGCAGCATTGCATGGACTTTATAAGGAGGCTGCTTAACAGATAACACCGGGCATCATATTCTTTAGTCTCTCACCGAAGGAATATAATGCTCACCAAGGGTGGCACCGTAGGGCGTTGCCAAAGGGCAGGACCGTATAGCGTCTCCAAAGGGCGGCACCGTAGGACGTCGCTAAAGGGCAGCACCGTCGGGAGTAGCCAAAGGGCGGTACCGTAGGGAGTTGTCAAAGTTCGGCACCGTAGTGCGTCCCCGGGGCCGGAGGGCGGCACCGTACACACACACACACACACACACACACATATATATATATATATATATATATATATATATATATATATATATATATATATATATATATATATATATATATATATATATATATATATATATATATATATATATATATATATATATATATATATATATATATATATATACACACACACACACACACACACACACACACACATACATACGGTGCCGCTCATATATTATATACTAATATATACCTATCAATAAGAACGAGGAAGAGTAGTAAAAACATATCAGGTCTGTATTATTATATGGGTCAGAAACATGGACTATTAGTAAACTGATGGAGAAAAAAAAATGGAACCTTTTGAAATGTAGTGCTGGCAAAGACTTGAAAGTTTCCTGAACAGAGAGAATATCAAATGAGGTGCTAAGAATGGATATCGGAAGAGAATTATTAGTAAATGTGGGAACAGATGAAATACTTAGGACATGTTATGAGGAGAGGAAGAATTGAAAATTTAAGTTTGATGGAAAGAAAATCCCAGGTAGGAAGGCAAAAGACAGACTAAGAAAGAAGTACATGTATATGGACGGGATAATAAGAACAAGAGAACGTTTCACGGCTTGTCTACTGCAAATGACAGGAGACAGATGTGGCATTCCATGGTCGCCAACGTCTGCATGGATATGGCAGTTCGATAGGATATTATTATTATTATTTCATTTCTATACAAAAAGGCTACTTCTCTTCATATTCTATACTGAACTTTCCTTCCCTTTCCAGTCATCATATAACGTCATCCACTTGCACGTCATCCCTCACGTGTGTCTCGGCCATTCCGACTAATTCGAAATGCCATTCACTGAATTCCTTACACGCATCCTCGAATTTCCTAATGCCCCATCCTCTCACATTCGCACATCCAGAATTCATACATTTTCTCGCCTGGTAGGTGTCTCCTCTTTCTTTCACATTCACATACCCTATCCTTATAGGTTTTCTTTCATCATGTGTCAATGTGCCCTGCCTACTATCTGCTGCCTGATATTGTGTAGTCTCTTTGTTATCCTGCTGATCCATTCTAGAAACCTGCCGCACATAACTCTCTCCGCCACACTGAAAACGGCGGCAGTGATGCCCGTTGTAAACAAGCATCTCTGAGTCTCGTCTTTCGTCGTCGCCCGGAAGCCGAAGGTGTCTGCAAGGTAAATATAAAGATACTGTATTGTTATAGAGGGTTAATTGTCCTTGGCAATTCTTGTTTGCCACAGTGGTATGTCAGTGCCGAAAGTCATGGCTCAAGAAAACATAAATCATGTATTTTCACTCCCTGGTATCCATGTTACAGGTAATAAAGATTCCTATGGAATTCTTTTATGGTTAATTTGGAAAATAGCTGATCCCAACTGATTTTTTTTTTTTCACATGAATATGATACATACTCAACATCCATGGCGGTTTCAGTGGGCGGTCGGCTTTTGCTTTGCATTTTTTACCCTTTTATACATGTATGAGTTTTGGTTTATATTTGTGTATGATTTGGGGAAGAGTATAATAGGAATATCATTGTGATACAGTCTTTTACTGTATAATAGGAAAAGGTAAATTTTTAGATTTACACTATGATCCCCTTAACCCCATAACCTAGCTGGGGGGCTGCCCTGCCTTGGCCCCACTCCAGGGATACTAATCTAACCTAATCTAGCCAGGGCATTGCACTTTTCTCGACCACCCGCCTCATAACATAACCTATCCTACAGGATTGGGTCTAGGAAATTTTTTTGGGGAAGTGCCTGTGTCTATTTTGGAAATTAGATTTCCCACGGAAACTCAGAGAAATAAAGTTTCTTAGAATCCAGTGAGGTATGCAAAAATCACATTCCCAATGTTGTAGAGTATGATGGTGTACATCTAAGATAATATTTAGGAAAATGCAGTTGGTTGAATACTGGTCATCTTATCCTTGAAAATTGGGTAAATTTTGAAAAAATGTTCACTCTGACATCAAGTAATAAGAAATGCATCATTTGTTGTATTTTGATGCCTAGAAGATGAAATTGGCACTCTTGGCCGTCGCAGAGCCTTAGTATAAATTCACTATGTTTAGGGAAATCCTTAGAAATTTTCCAAAATACAGGGAGTCTCCTGAGTGCTCTTTTTTATTTCATAGGTATCAAAATAGCATGATTGATACATTCCTAACCTAATCCCATTTAAAACGTGTTCATGCAGCTGCCTCCTACCTTACAGGAAGTGCCTTTAAAATCAGAAACACTGAAGGTACAGTAATGCTGTTTCTTTGTCTTAGGAACCACGTGGCTGTTGGTGCAGCGCCACTTGCATCCACAGCTGGTGGCAAGTTGGGCACTCTATAGCTACGGGCAGAACACCATGTGCTCTGAAAAACTCCTGAGCAGCATCATTATTTTCAAATTGATGTGCTATGTATGAAAAATAATTGTCCCCACAACCAGGAAAAACCACCATGTTGGTGAATACCGAAAGAGGGCAGAGACTGATCTTGCCAAGACCAAAAGGTGATCAACTACAACTGCCTTAGTAATCAAAAGAATGTCTAGAATCAGGTCAGTTAGGTGCAAAACCCTTATGCTGAATATGTGAAACAGTGTTGCCAGATTCAAACTCTTTTAATAAGTGTGGTTGATTAATTTATTGTGCATGTCAAGTAGTGTGTAACCTCACAAGGAAACCACACAGGAAAATAAAAGAACCTCAGTCAGTAGTATTCAGTGCATTTCAATGCACTATTCTTAAGTCTATGCTGATAAATGAACCCATATTTCTAATAAAATGGCGACACAGAATTGTTGGGAAAAAAAGATAGGGAAAACTTATTTCTGCAGTAGGTAAGTAACAGATGCACTTAATATATACACCATCAGTAAAGTATGTGTTTTTACCCCACAATTTCCCTAAGCTTTATAGCCCTCCCCACTACCAGGTTTTTTTTTTCCAGTTTGCTGATCTTAAGAGAGAAAGAGAGCTAGGGTAAATGTTATTTATCAGCAGTAATACTAAAGGAGTAATTTGCAACAAAGTGTACGGAAGAAAATTGTCTTACAAAAAATATTTACTTCCTAGTGGTGTACTCTTTTTTTTTTTGAGCCAATTAGACTGTTTTTTCTAATAATGCTGAAAATCAGGTGTAAGACAAATTTTGATTGACAAGTCATGGTACAAATGGAAATGAAAATTGCAAATGATATTCTGCAGGAGTTTACAGGATCTACATTCATTTTAACATTTTCTCAGTTGTTTGTAGGATTGGGTTTTAAAGTAGTCATTCATTCATCTCCCCCTTTTCTTTCCATTTACGAGTATGTATTATTATTGTTATCATTGTTGCTACATCCACCACTTACATTGCCACCCTTAGCCAACCAGCCACTAGTAACACTCTTTGGGCAGGCAGCAAATCAACACAGAAGTCAGGACAGGACTCACTCTGTCATCAGGTGTCATGATGCAGGTGGAAGCAATTCACAGGGATTGTAGTAGTTCATAGTGGAGTGCGAGGCAAGGACATGCTAAGACTATATGCACAGCAGCCATATATTGCCTTACTAGAGAACAGGGCACAATTATCTTGTGTCTAGCAGGACACCACAGGTACCAAAGCTCACACCAGGCAGAGCATGAGTCTTAAGTGTGGCACACACACACTGTCCACACACTCACCAGGCAGTCACTCAGATATCCATGTAGAACACACAAGGGTAGATATAGGCACTACAAGTCTCAGCACAGCTGACCAGAAGAACAAGAACCTGGCACCCCAACACACACAATGCAAACCCATGGGCAGAAGCACAAGACGCATCTCCGAGCATAACGAAAGAGCTGCGGCTAAACACAGAGGAGCCTTTCTCAGCTGCACTTCCCAACAGTGGTAATCCTCACAGCCACAGGACATCTTCCTCATGCAGTCCTTCCTCAGATCAGCTCTCAGGTACACAGCAGACACTTCACAGAGGCTCTTCCATCCTCTGTTCCTCCAGCAGCAGGAAGGTTCTACAGCCAGCTGTGACATCCACAGTTTTCCTCCAGGCCAGTGCTCCCTCTGGCCTTCACAGCACCCCACACAGGCTGCTACATGTCCAGATACCAAACTCTGGTCACCATGTGTGTCCACCTTTACCTCAGGTGTGCATGCCAGGGAGTCACAACTGCCTTCTCAGACCTGCAGGCACCAGATTTGTCTCCTAGCTGCTGTTACCTCCACTGCCCTGCTTCATGTCAGTAGTCTTCAAAGCCTCGTTGCTGACTGACTATTACAACTGCCTGCTTTTTCTCTCTGTCTGTGAGATTCAGAAGTTCCCATGCCCTGGCTTACCGCACATGTCCAGAGAAGCAGGGGGCCAGAAAGCATAACCCCACGCCTCACAATAGAGTCATGCCTAGCAACAACCCCAGCTGTAATACTGTTCTCCCACTACAACAATAGTTGACCTGACTATTCCTCATCACTACTGTTACTACCAGCATAATCCTTCCAACAGGTACTTCATGGCAGGGCTCTCAGGGGCCAGCTCCTCCTTTCCCAGCCACTTACCTGCTTCCAGCCACCTTATAACAGGGGTGAGGTCTGAGTCAGCTTATTGTGCATCCTGCCACCAGTCATCATTACCACATGCTTCAGCTGCTGGCAGCTATTCCTTCTGTGGCCCAGCTGGCCACACTTCAGCAGGCTCCTCTTGGCATTGCCTGCTGAATTTGCGCATGGTGGAAACAAAGGTTGTGGCATGGTGCAGCAGTAGTGGTGACAGGCACCAGTGCCCTGCCAGTGGTGTGCAAAAAGGCCTCAAACTCAATAGCCTTTGTCAGTGCAGCCTGCACATCCACTGGGTGTACATGCTTCATGTATGTCTGCACCTGCTGGTTTCTTGAAGCAATTGATATTTTGGTGGTCTTGAAGGAAAACTTGCTACTGGTTCTTTGCTTCATGAAATATGCCATTGCAAATTTGCTTATCTACCCGAGCAAGATTTTCATGGAATTACTGTATAACAGGGAGACTCAGTGTATGAATTTTGTCACCAATATTATGACTGAGGCTGATAATCCACCAGACTTTGTTGTAGAAATGTATAGGTTTCTGTGTAATGACAAGAGTTTGAATTTCACTGGATATCTGATCCCAATTTTTTTTTTTAGTTGTTAATTTAGAATAATTTTTAACTCTTAGAAACTGAATGATTACATTCAGTGTAAGATGACTAATTTAGTTTGCCATTTTAGGTGTGACAATGGCTGATGGGTTGCTCTCTCTGTCCTGGAACAACCACAGTGCCACATTCTGCCATGCCCTGTCCTCACTCAGAGCCAAGGTTTGAAGTAGTGAAGGATTCACTTATCTAATAAGAGAAATTAAAATTATTTTGCATGCTTAGTAATAAGAAAGCTTGCCTCAGAATCAGTATCAGTACATTAGACTGAACATAGAACATTCTTATTATTCTTATAACGACCACTTATTAGAATTATTACAGCTTATTAGTTTTAGTTACTTCACTTCTGTATATGAAAGAAAATTGCTACAAGCATTCCATTAGTAATTTTAAGTGTCTACAAAGCCAAAAGGCAAACTAACTTAAGAATCATATTGCAAGAGTTCTTCCTTTCCAGTGAGTAATAATTAATGTTGTAATTATTGTGTTTCTATAGAATTCTTGTTTATCTTTCATCACATGATTGCTCCATATCCTCCTTATAATGAATATCATGACAAGACAGTCAGCAGAATAACTGGTGGCAGTATGCAGCACAATGATGACCAATGGGTGATAAGCCTTCTTAGCAATGAAAGATGACACTGCTCAGTTTGATAACACATGACAAGCTCATTTTGCCAGTGCTTCTGTCATATCCAAAAGAAAAGAAAAGTACATAGGGAAAGATGAGACTTTAAATCATGGAATTTTCATAGCAGTATTTTTCTTACCTCACTCCACTGTGAAGGTTGCCATAACATGTTTAACTGGGATTATTCAAAGTGAAAGCTTATATCAATGAACTACAGATGTGCACAAGAATTTAAACAATATGCTACTCATGCTGCCATGCACCACCAGTCATTTCTGAATTCTCAGTCTTCACACCTCAGGAATTTCAAATTGTGCAGTTATTTGGAGAGCTCTTAAATTGCATCCAAAATCCATTCAGTTGATTTAGATAAACGGAGAGTCAGGCGTGCATACATTGTTTGTATCACTTTATTTTTGTAAATATCATCCTTATCATTATTGTTTTTAAAAGGCAGAGACTTTGTCAATATTTTAGTCTATCATCTGATAGTAGTCTGCCAATTTAAACTCAAATAGAACTGCATTTTTTCTCCAAAGAATTTTCTTCAAGTTGCCTCACTTTATATGTTGGGTCTTGTGCTACCATTCATTATTCAACTCAAGAGATATAATAACAAGGAAATTACATTTCAGTCATAAATATAACTTATGCATCAAACTATTTACTTTAGAGTTTCTTTAATTGTATAAATTATTCAGGCCTTGTGTGTCTTTTCAGGACAGATATGCAGATGTAACTCTGAGTTGTGAAGGCAAGTTCTATGCAGTTCACAAATTGGTGCTGTCAACGTGTAGTGAATACTTTGACAACATTTTTGAACAGACTCCATGCAAACATCCCATTATAGTGCTAGCCAACATTCAGCAGGCTGAATTAGAAGCAATTCTAAGTTACATGTATGATGGAACAGTGACGGTATCTCAGTCAAACCTTCCAAGACTAATTAAAGTGGCTGAACTCTTGCAAATCAAAGGTCTTGCTGTACCGGATGAACCTCCAAAGAGCAGTAGTGCACCTCATCACAGAAGACAGTCACAGGACTCCAGTAGTGGGAAGAACAGTCCATCTCCAAGGACCAAGTTGAATAATTCTAGTGAAATTAGTGAAGATCCTCTGCCCAAACGAATAAGAAGAGAATCTGACTTCACACAAGTTGACCCTCTGGAAAGTCCTGCAAGTGTATCCAATTCTCAGCATCAGGAGGATTCAGTAGAGTTTACACTTGAGGAAAAATATGATCCAGGCTCAGAAACTATAGCAGAGGCAGAGTTGGAATCACAGACTTTGGTATCTTCACAGGTGGGTGTGATAAAACTGTAGGAATTAAATATTTCTTCAAAGTTTATTTGTTGCAGAAAATAGTGTTGCATATCTACCAGCACTTAAGTATTTTGAGAAATGTTTAGATTTCGTATTACAGTACATACTTGTAGTAGTGGTGATGACAGTAGTGACACTTCATTAGCATTATTATGTTCTTCAAATGTAAATTTCCTTTCTGTCTTATTTAGTGACAACTGATTCCGAAAAGAGAATCAGATTGTATTTACTTGAAAACACTTGGTAATAGTGTAGTTATTAAACTCTTTTCAGGATTCCAACTGTGGAGATTACATAAAGAAAGAAGTGACAGAGCCACCAGAAGACAGTGAGTCAAGTGTTGCAGATCCTGGAGTGACTTATATTGAGAGGGGATTGTCTGATGTTTCTGGAGGTGACTCACTGGAAGCCTTAAAACACACACAGCCTCCTGGTCTACAGTCACTCCTCAGACAGGAATCATATTCTGAGGAAATTAACACAACAGTGGCTGGACCTTCAGGCATGCAAACTGTAAGTGTGTGTGTGTGTGTGTGTGTGTGTGTGTGTAGTTAATTTTGTCATATTTAAGCTATGAATGCTCCTTGCACACATAACTTTGTCTGTCAGCACATTCTATTAGCTGATTGCTCTGCACGTGTGTGTGTGTGTGTGTGTGTGTGTGTGTGTGTGTGTGTGTGTGTGTGTGTGTACAGTGTACATGTTGAACTTGCAAGTATTTCTCATACCCTCTTGATGAGAACTTAGACCTTTTATAGTGTAATATGAGGCACAGCTTAGACCTTTTATATAGTACACACCCACTCTTTATATTCAAGAAGAATAAGCTTGATATATAGTTAGACAGGCTAACTACTCAACAGCAGCCACTCTGCCATTTTACAAGTACTGTAATATGAATTCAGTTCTACATCTTTGTTTGATTTCATCTAAACCATTTCCTGCACTCATATTTCATGATGAATGTCTCACCACTCAGCTTGTAACACATTCATTGCTTCCTCCATTGCAACTACAACAATTTTAGGCTGCCTATCCTCTTCTACTCTCAGCATTTTATCAATACATTGGTGTACTTGTCTTACAACCATCTGTTCCAAAATTGCTGTTGGAAGCAAAATAATAGTTGGATGGCCAGACTTTATTCTCAAAAAACCCAAAGCATTATAAGAACATTAGAAAAAAAAAAAATAGACACCTTAAAGTGCAGAAAAATCCATATAAACAAATCCTTCAGTCAAATCCTTCAGTTAAAGAAATGGAAAAAAAAAATTCTAAACCAAAACAAATGTGGAAAATACCTGTGTGATGTGTGCGATGTATACATCACGTTGGCCACACCCACTTTACTAAAAAATTGCTAAAAATACTTAGAAGGCAGTGATTCCTTTGAAAATTGGTGAGAGTGTTGCCAGATGAATACCAAGGGTGGTGGTGTACTTAACTCAAATATGCCAGGACATATTTGGACAGGTAATTGTTATTACATGTCCCCTTGAAGTCGCCAAAAATTCTAAATTTTTGTCCGGTGGCAAGTAAGGTGCACTTGAAATAGTGGTTGAGATTGCAGATGATGCAGACAATGAAAAAAGTGTTGATTGAGTGCAGGAGAACAATAGGCTGGGCACTGTAGTGGACATTGGATGGTGCCATGAATATGTGAAGCATCAGGGAGTAGGCAGGAAAAGTTCACTCCATTGCCTGGCAACTGTGATGTGGTTGTATGCCAAGTTAGTTCTTGTAAGCAAAACAAGAAAATTTACTTATTTACTTATTTGTCTGTTTATTAATTTTTATTTACTTTGTATATTATATTACTTTATTTTTTTGTTGGATATCCTTTTGGTCATAAGTCAGATATGTCGTATGTCAAGTACCGCACTGTGTATGCTGTCATTTCTTTCTGAAAGTACCTTTTTCTCTCCATATCCTACTATTCTATGTTCTCTTTTTTACCTAATAATTCCTTGTGCATTATTGAAGTGTCTGACCTATTCCCAGCAATGAGTACATGTAAGATAATGACTTTTTCAGTGGTTTGGTAGTGAGCCTCTGAGTGCCCTACCTGCATCAAAGACAAACCTAGCATCAGATAACCAGTTCTTTGGTTTCACCTCACCTCAGCCAACGCAGAAACGGGTAAGTTTATTTTGAGGAGCTTTAAGTACTTCTGTGGAGGATAAAAAATGATAATATTGCTTGGTGGAAATAAATCTCAAAATCTCCTTAGCCTTATCTTCGCATGTTTTAGCACTAATGATGCATCACATCAAAATGGTTATGTTAATTGATAAAGATGAAAATATCCTCCACAGTTGTATTTTGTACTAATTCAATATTTTAAAGTATGAGGAAATGCATAACTCACAACTGATTTTTCATCTTTGTAAAGTAATTTAAAACTTTTACATAAACAAAATCTTTTGATGGGAAATAATTACATAATTAACAATTTATTTAGGTGTCTTTGTATTGGTTGCATTTTCTTACTGTAACAACAAATGTATGAATCATTTGCACACATAAGTGTAATTTAGGAATTATATATAAGGTGGATTTATTATTAGCCATTCAGGGTTAACCTTTTTTGGGGGAAGGGGCTTCTAGCAGGTCTAAAATGAAGAAAAATCTCTACTGACATACTGAGTTGTGAAAAATTGTTCACAATGCAGTCACGTCACCTTGAGTGACAACTGAACATTCTGAAACTTCAAAGACTCACAACCTGAACTGCTTCCTCTACTTTTATTCTCAAACAAGCCATGAGACACAAGGCAATAGAATATACAACAACATCAAGAATTGCATGGCTAACATTTTTTAATCACCAATTATAGTGGGCAGTGTAATGTTCTTGGGATGAAAGCAGAGAAAGGAGATAAAAGTGGTGTTGGAACAAAGCATGAAAGGCCAGAGAGGATGAGGATTAAGATATTAGGCTCTGGGTTTTGGGTCAGGTGTCAGATATGTGATAGGACTGAAGATGAGGTGTGAGGATGACAAGTTGTCCTGAATGCATATCCTCTTACTAAAACAATAGAGATGGTACAGTGTGTGTGTGTGTGTGTGTGTGTGTGTGTGTGTGTGTGTGTGTGTGTGTGTGTGTGTGTGTGTGTGTGTGTGTTTTCTTTTTTCACTGCTTTATTGGTTAGTGTTTGTAATACTTTGTATCATAACACAGCATACCTAATATTAACATATGCACTGCAGGTTCATTAAATTAATCTATTGACTGAAATGTGATTCAGTTCAAGTAGATGAACTAATGAAAAATCTATTTAGTAGAAAGTTGCAAAGTTGTGAAGGCAAGATTGGCTCTACTGTCAAATGAACCAAGGCAAATAAATTATTTGAATTAGCTAAAGATACAAAGAAAACAAGAATTAAGATATTCAGACCTTTTCTCATTCTTAACTCTATCTCTCCTTGCACTGATTAAGAGTGGGATACTTATTGAGCATAGGTGATGAGCTGGTAGTACCACCCAAATCCAGGGCTCTGACATATAGAGGGGGAGTTGCTTAACCTTCCTTTATGATCAACTTCAATAACCATTAGTAAATATTTATCCTTAGGTTGTATTCTAATTTAATAACATCATTAATCTAAGGAAAGAAGTAAATGGGTAGAAATTGTGGTATGCAGAAATTTCAAATAAGCTGGAGTAATATGGAAGATGAAAGTAGCCATGAATTATTAGGCAAAGAACTGAGTTCTACAATATGATAGAGTCAGGTCACCACCAATATTGGAGGAAGATTTCCCTAATGGCCCACTTGAGATTTAATTTACATGTGTAATTTATAATGAAAGCAATGACAGAATTTGACAATGGTTTTGACCTGGCTGAGACAGGCTCACCAAAAATTTTAGTATTTTCAGACTATATACAACTCTCTCTCTCTCTCTCTCTCTCTCTCTCTCTCTCTCTCTCTCTCTCTCTCTCTCTCTCTCTCTCTCTCTCTCTCTCTCTCTCTCTCTCTCTCTCTCTCTCTCTCTCTCTCTCTCTCTCTCTCTCTCTCTCTCTCTCTCTCTCTCTCTCTCTCTCTCTCTCTCTCTCTTTTATGCATATAACTAAAGATAACAAATACATAGTTCATAAAAGTCAAATGGTTACGGTAATGGATTGAAAAGCTGTGCCAAGATATTGTACACACAGCTGATGAACACTCGGTATTGATATCACCTCATATCACCTACATGCATTTTGTATCCCTAAGTTACTTTCTCGTTGACTTTTGATATTTGTGACCGCAATTAAATGTTAATACTGACCTTGAATTAACAGATAGACTTACCAAACATGAGTTCCAGTTGGAAATTAATATGGTGGGGTGCAAGAATTACAAAAAGTGGTGTATAATGAGTATTAAGGTGCATCAACTGATATGAATGGCAGGTTTGCATGTGGTACACTCTTACTTTCAGCCACAATTGTATTTCATGGAGAAATTTGTTTTTCCAATAGTTAGGACAATCCTAGGACACTTTTCTTCTATCTCACAGAGTAAACCAGCCTAACCTAATATACCATATGAGTTAAATCATTGAAATTGTTATAATCTCTGTTAAATATACTCGCCTAACTTGAGTTTCATTAGGAAATAATTGTGGTGGGCTGCCAGAGTTGTGGCGAGTGGTGTACAAGGAGTGTTAGGTAGGTAGTTTTACTTGTTTGCCCTGCAGAGGTAAAGGTTCACATTTTATATTCAGCATACAAGTCAACCCCTGGTTTTGGAGAGACTTTTAGGCTTCAGATGTCAACTTATATGCTGGCATAATGGTACACACACACACACACACACATGTATATATATAAAAGACATGTTCTCAGGATTTTTGTTTTTGTTTATTTTTTAAGTATCTAGTGCAGTACTTGTGCTTGCTTTTCCATTTTTATGATATAGTGGCATGATATACTTTAGGTGCAAAAGATCAACCTTAATTAATCTAAGTATCCTTGTGCCTTGTTTTCATTCACTTTGGCTCATAATGCTTGTACTTGAGAAAACCTGACGAATTCTAGCAGAAGAAAAAAGATGTAAGGAATTTTCCTTTCAGTGTGTGTCTTAAGGATGAAACTCAATTAGACTAAATGTGCTCTTGTAAATTTCGTCCAACTTATCCCATTGCCATCTTGAACCATTTTGGATTACTGACTCTATACTTGTGTTGCATCAGCTCAGAACAATTTGGATCACCAGCTTAGTCCATCTGCTGTACTAACATTGACCATAACTTTACCCAAACCTGCTGTTATAATATGATTTTGGCTGTTCAGATAATACTACCAACACCTGGATGAAGCAGGACCACATCTATAGTTAAACATGTTTGTTCTTTTCGAAGAAGGGGACTCCCCAAAGAATTTCCTAAAATTGTTTTAGTAATATTGACAATCTGTAAGAAATCTAAGATTTGTAATTCTATCACCCAGTGATTAAAGTGAACTTGAAATATAGCCAAAAGCCTGGTACTGAAGGAGCATATGCAAAAATAGCAAGACTAGTTCAAACATCATTTTGCAAGTAAGAGTTAAACACACACACACACTGAAAAAAAAAAAAAAAAACTACAGAGGAGTCTTCACTTGCCATAAACAGTTTTGTTTCCTCCTAAGCTAGGGGAATGGAGTTTGTGGTCTGTCTTTGGTCATACCCTTATCCATAGATAACCAGAAGATCTAAACTATTTCCTGGAGGCTGAGGAGGGTACCAGTTGTTAATCAAGTGTGATACAATCATGATGAATTATGTACACACACACACACACACACACACACACACACACACACACACACACACACACACACACACACACACACACACACACACACACACAAGGCTACAGTCATAACTGAACTGGAATTATCAAGAGAAGTTGGACTTTGTGAGAAGTGGTAACATGCTTGGCCAATGCCTGCTGTGTCTGAGCTTAGTTTTATCCCTGACAGGTAAGAGAATTGTGCTTGTGTGCTTGAAAAACAGGATCTCCCACTTCTTCCTTTTTAGAAATTTTCATAAATGGAAAATTAGTGTCTTTACTGACAACATTCAGTTAGGTGGCTTTGGTACCATATGAAATGTCAATTAGTAATTTTACTACAGGAAACACTGCTGTGTGATGGGTGCAGTCGCTGGCAGTACGAAACACGTGAAAATGATGTCACAAAGGATAAGAACAGGACTGCAGTTAAGGAGGAGCTTGATATCAACAGGTTGTGTCATTTATGCAATCCAAACTTCAAACAAGAAGAGGAATGCACCACAACATTAGACATTGGCACAACCTCAGTTGAAGATCCCCAACCTAAAGAAATGTCTGCTTGCACTTATGAAGGCATCACTTACAAAAAAATATTATCATCATCTCAAAGGGGACACCATAAGCTATTAGACAGTCTTGGCTATGCATATACAGTAAAAAGAATTACACATACTGCTGTGCATTGGCGATGTGCAGTGAGAAATAAAAATATGAAATGCAATGTGACCATTAAAGAAGAGGATGACAGGTTCACCAGAGGACCCAATCCTCATTGTCATCCACCATCAGTGTACCAAAGTAGACCTACCACCATTTTTAAAAAGAAAGCTGTGGAAGATGTTTTTTAGTCTGCAGCAGACATCATAGATAAGTGAGTTCAAAATGGAGTTGATCTTAACATGTCTGTAACTTCCTAGCCTGCTCCAGCTCTCTTACCTAACAAGCAGATTGTAAATTAAAGCCCATTTCTACCATCTCATCAAGCCAAGCTGCTACACAGTTAGATTGATATCCTTCCAGATGTCCCTCCTCTTTGATGACAGAGTGTTAAGAAAGCTGCAGTTTAAGTATTGAAATTATCATAGATAACTTGTAAAGCTCTGGGAAGATTTCAACAATGGTCAAGAGTCATCAGCAGAAGATTTGCTGTGAGCGGTTTCTTGTCACATTGCCATCAATATGCAGTAGAACCTTGGTTCACAAACTTAATCTATTCCAGGCCTTGGTTTGCAAGACCAAATTGTCCACTAACCAAAATAGTTTTTCCTATTGAAATTAATGTAAATACGATTAATCCATTACAGCCTCAGAAATATGGTATTTTTACATATTTAATTGCAATTAATTTTTTTTACATATTTAATTGAAGAATATAGAATGAAATTGAAATACATATCCTTTATTACCCTTTCAATACGATGATGCCTACATAGGCGTCATAATTACAGTCTGTTTCGTTTGTTGTGGAGTGATCCTGTACTCTAGTATTCTAGCTAAAGACTCCGTATATTGTCCTTGAAGTTCTGTTGCTCCTCCCATCATCCCTGTTCCCACCAATCACATAAATAAGCTACACCATGCCCCACCCTCCATCCAGAAAGAGGAAGTCTCATTGGCAGAGCCTACATCATAGTTCCCCCCACCCTATGGTCCCTCCTTTGTCCTCCACATCCTCCTATCCTTCTCTTGATCCCATACCCCTCCACCAGGGAAGGGAGACTGTATGGGGTTGTACAGTTCCCCCTCCCTGGTTCATTTCTTACCCTCTTACCCCCTACCTCTCTCTCTCTCTCTCTCTCTCTCTCTCTCTCTCTCCTCTCTCTCTCCTCTCTCCTCTCTCTCTCTCTCCTCTCTCTCTCTCTCTCTCTCTCTCTCTCTCTCTCTCTCTCTCCTCTCCTCTCTCTCTCTCTCTCTCTCTCTCTCTCTCTCTCTCTCTCTCTCTCTCTCTCTCTCTCTCTCTCTCTCTCTCTCTCTCTCTCTCTCTCTCTCTCTCTCTCTCTCTCTCTCTCTCTCTCTCTCTCTCTCTCTCTCCTCTCTCTCTCTCTCTCTCTCTCTCTCTGTGTGTGTGTGTGTGTGTGTGTGTGTGTGTGTTGATGCATCTGGGAAGGTCCTCTTATCAGTGTCAAAGGTAAACAAAAACCAACTCTCAATTACTGATGAATGCAGGTAGTGAATGTGTGTCTATTAATTCTTTTTTATGTAGAGAGAGAGAGAGGAGAGAGAGAGAGAGAGAGAGAGAGAGAGAGAGAGAGAGAGGAGAGAGAGAGAAGAAAGAGAAAGAGAAAGAGAGAGAGAGAGAGAGAGAGAGAGAGAGAGAGAGAGAGAGACGCCCACATGCGCAAACAGCTGCCTTCCAATCTCTTTTCTGATAACTTTGCCTTCCCGACCCTCCCCATTTATTCCTCCTTCACCCATCCTCACCTCTTATGTACTACCCTGCAATCACCCCAGGTGTAAATGTGTGTGTGTGTGTGTGTGTGTGTGTGTGTGTGTGTGTGTGTGTGTGTGTGTGTGTGTGTGTGTGTGTGTGTGTGTCATAGTTACACCCAGAAAAAGCCAACTCAAGTCCCATATTTCTACGGCAACTGAAGGGTTGACTCAGAAAGAGAGAGAGAGAGATCATATTATATTAGAAATTAGACAAGTTACCACTTGCAGGCCTATTAATGCCTACATGTTTGGCAATAATTTCCTTCTTTACTTCAATAGTAATACACTTAGGCTTCTTACTGCTACTATCACTGACACTTTTCTCCTTAGGTTGTATAATGGAGGCTAAAAGAACACAGAAAAGGGGGAAAAAAAAAATTTTTTGAACACAGCACTCTCACAATGTTTACACCAAGTGTGCCATCATACAACTGAGCATGAGGTTTCATGAATTGTGGGTAATGTACCTCAAAGCATCATTCATGAATCAAGCTAAAATTTGTTTGCAGAACTAGTTCGTGAACTAATTTGTTCGTGATGTGGGGGGTTCGTGAATTGAGGTTCTACTATAGTATAATGATTGACTGATTTTAGGCTCTCATTTTTTATTGTTTATGTATATGGCCATGCCTTTGATGGGGATCCAAGGAATTAGACTTTAATAAAAGAGTTTAATAAAGAAATATCAAACATTCCTTGACATGCTAATTCATATCTTTGGACTGAATTGTTTTATTGTGGGCCAAGTTGGTGATTAACTGAGTTGGCAATGGATTGAGTTGGCATTGGGCTAAATTGGCCAGCAACTGTTTATGTGCAACATTCCTCACAAGTTTAATTATACCATTTGATCCTAATATAGCCTTTGTTATCACCTGTGCTTAGACTGGTCACATTAAGGAGAACTAAAAGAGTGAGCATGCCATTTTGATGGTTTTGAGTTATGGGTTGTGCAAGATACGCATAACTTTCGTCTAAAAGATAGCCTTAATTGTCTGGCAAAAAGCGACTTTGTGCCTGGTGTACAGAAGGATCAGTATGCTGTATATTTTATGCACCAGAGTGCATACAAGGTTCCCAGGGCACAGGGGTGAGGTTGCTAAGCTACAGGCAGGATGGCACACCAATCAGTAAGATGGACTTAATACATATCCTTCCACTTGACCAGTTGCTGTTGTGCTGTATGCCTTGGGCCAGCCATTTAAACTCTAGTGGATTTATCACTATTTTTTGTATTTCAAACATAAAATAATGAGTTGTAAGTCCAGTGATAGTGACCCTGAGCATGACACTCGGTGCCATGTCTGTGCATATGTTCAAGCTGGAAATAGTTTAGTAAGATTTAGAATATAGGTTGTAGTTAATAAAAGATACCCTTCCTCTTCTCCCCTGAAGTGGTCAAACTTCACCCTGCATCTTTAGTGTGAGGCAAGCCTCTCTGTACTAATGCTTCCAAAAATACCATAAAGGCTGTTATTTACTCTGAAGAAACTTGGAACCACAGCAGTGATTGTAGATGCATGTACATTTAATGAAGAGGGTAATTGGATAAAATGTTATATGTGTAAGGCAAAGCAAAAACTTCAAACAGGATGGATGGACAGTGTAACAAGAATGCTAGATACCTGTGGAACAAGAAAGAATGGTTGCACATGTTACATGTATGAGATGCAGCTTCCATGGACTTCTGGAAGAGGTTTGCCAACATCTGACTTAAATAAATGGTTTTGTTAGGTGCAGAATAAGGAGTTGGCCTGTTATGATGTTACATAAGTAAACCAGCTTTACTGTTGGGTTGTATTATGGAGAAACCTATGTATGAGACCTGATTCAGGTATGAAGGAGATCAGCGAAGAGTTGCCTTCCCCACATGCACAGGCACAGGGAATAAGGATGGTTAATGTGTCTTGAGTATGTGCATGTGTTAAAATTGGTGATGGAAATTTATAATTAGTGTTATTTATTTACTTTTTATTTATTTATTTTATTCATTGTTTTTACTTGATTTTATTTTATTATTTATTTACTTTTATTGATTAATTAATTTATTTTTTATGGAGACTAGCCAAGGGCACAAAAAAATTAAGAAACAAAAAGCATGCTTGGTGCTCCCCAAAAAAAGTTATTAAGAAAAAAGTTTTGAAAAAAGTTGGTCAAGTTTAGTTTCAGAAGTGTCTTAATAGATTTTTCTTGATGCAGTAATGTTCAAATTATAGGAAAACAGAAACAGGGTGGGAGCTCCAGAGAGGGATGAAAAAGGGTTGATATGCACTAATGAGAATAACCATGAGAATGGACAAAAGTCTTGTACAGATGGGCTACAAGAGGGAGAAGACATGCAGTTAGTAAATTCAGAAGAGCAGCAAGTATAAAAAGATAATGGCAGAAAATTGCTGGATATGCAGCATTGCACTGCAATAAGTACATCCATAAATATTCATTATAATTGTGATATATGATTTATATATTATATGTGAGTATATGAAGAGAGCAAAAGACTTGTCCTTTCTTATAAAATCTCATTTGTTAAAAGAAATAGAAAAGATGAGTGAGGCTGGTGCCAAAAAATAGGAACAACAGACTTGATTCAGCACAGAGGATTGAGATCACTGATAATGTTACAGACACGCTGGAGGAACACCACTTCTCACACTCTCAAAGAGAGACAGGTAAGCAAGTTGAAGTTTATAATATTCAGTCTTCTATATTTGTGATATATATATATATATATATATATATATATATATATATATATATATATATATATATATATATATATATATATATATATATATATATATATATATATATATATATATATATATATATATATATATATATATATATATATATATATATGTATATATATATATATATTAATTTATGTATTTATTTATTTTTTGAAAAATTGTAACAACATAAAAGGCAGACCACTTATTATAAGAACTTATCCTAAATGGTGACATGGGTGACAATTCACATAGAAGAAGTTAATGTGCCTATATTAATATATTTTTGTCTCTAAAGATAAGTCTTAAAATCAAGTTTTTCTTTGCATTGATCTCATCCTGTACCTGGGATTGGATAAAATACAAGTGCCTGAGTATAGATAATATACTGGGTAATAATATGTTATTTTGAAAATAGTATAATTTTAAATATTCTTTCTAATGCTTTTAAGTGCTTGAAATATGAACACAGGGGTTCAGATGCATAAGAGATTCAAATAGTGCTCATTGTAATTTTAGTGTGTATTCCATGTACTGATACTTTACTCAGTAAAATAGTTTGGAGGGGTCTGGGCAGGTCAGATGTTGAAGCTCAGGACATGTTGAATCACAACATGCCTTTTTTTTTTTTTTTTTTTTTTTTTTTTTTTTTTTTTTTTTTTTTTTGAGCATATGACTAACATATTTAATATATAATTAAATCAGCAGTATTCTCATAGAATTGTTTGGTATAGTAGACATGTACATTGTTTATGTAAACATGTAACCAATTTGTGCTGGATTTTATTAAGTTCCAGAATGACAGAATCTCTAATTTTATTATTATGTCTAAGATTCTCTAAATTTCAACACACAATGAGCATTTTTTTTTCTCTCTCT
This sequence comes from Scylla paramamosain, assembly GCF_035594125.1. Lineage (NCBI taxonomy): Eukaryota > Metazoa > Arthropoda > Malacostraca > Decapoda > Portunidae > Scylla > Scylla paramamosain. The sequence continues at coordinate 26,437,786 of NC_087158.1, read as the reverse complement.
CTCTCCTACACTTCTGTACATAATTACCTGAGGTGATGAGGTGGTGGAGTGATTGTTATGCTTCCTGAAGTGTATTTTCCATGGACTTACTTTGACATATGTAAGTTTATATAAAATTATGTCATTTGAATTAATACATTGGCCTCATTTATTTGTAAAATTGTATTTCTAATTAGAAGTTTTAGTTTTATTAAAGGATATCAGGCTTCAAGATCCAAAAAATCTTCAATAGCCCTCTGCTTTTACTCTGAATAATAATTCCTGATTTCCTTGCCCATCCAATGAAATATCCAGTACATTACAGTGTTATTAGGACTAATCAAGTTTGTTATTATCTGAGTGGAAACATATATGAACACTAGGAACTGAATTGCAAAACTTATAACATGGATGACATGCTGATGGTACTTTTTTTATGCTGGTGTTTACATTTAATGCAGTCTTGTTCTTGTTGGGAATTAGGGTTTTGGGGGCTGAGGGTTCTTCAGATACATGGGTTTGAATCCTGGCCATGGTGGAAGGGTATCCACTCGGAATAACGGTTCCTAAATGCCAAAACCAGAAGTCCTTTAGGAGGCACTGTCCTAGCCCTAATAAAACAGGGAAACCAGACGTAAAGGCAAAAAAAAAAAAAAATAATAATAATAATAATAATCGTGTATGACATGAGTGATCCTCAACATTGAAGTTCAAAAAATTTTTTGAGTTTAGTTAGTAAGCTTTAAAAAATGTGACACAGTGTCATTGTAATGCAGGAGTCATGGGCATAGTGCACCACTGTATTGTAATAGGAAGTATTGAGGAGACAGTTTGACATAACCTGCAGTGCTAATCATCTATCTTCCTCTTGAAAGACATGGAATTTTCATGGATATTAAAAAAAAATAAATAAATTGATTCTTGTAAAGGTTTAAATGTGACACACACACACACACACACACACACACACACACACACACACACACACACACACACACACACACACACACACACACACACACACACACACACACACACACACACACATTGGAGTGTTCTTATGGGACTGTCCTTTACTGGAGAGATATGTCTGTTGAGACCTAACTACCATTTTAGAATGTTGTTATAAATTGTAGATTTATAAGAGAAAATCACAGTTATCTGAATTTCCAGTTTACAGACTGTTCTGTTTGTGGGACTGGCACTTTCAGTGGGCCTTTTTTTTTTTGGCCCGAGCTCTTCTTACATAAAAATATAAATTAATAAAAATAATTAAATGGGATTTTACTCTACTTTAGTGCTTGGGTACAAGAATGAGGTTTCCAGAAGCATAAAATATATTTAATTTCCTTTTATAAATATAAACTGTGAGGTTCATTGATTTATTAGAAACTTGGATCATTATCTTTTCATAAGTGGTACATTTTAATGAGGTCAAGATTTATTCTATTCTGTATTAGGTATAATATCTTTGTAAATATCATGCATGTAGGGTAGAGATGATATGGATAATGATATGTTAAAAATTTATGCCTTCAAGGTATGTTTGTAAAGTGTAGTTTTGTTGAGATTCTAGCAGGCACTAACATTTGACAGCATGGGTTACTGGACCACATCTTCATATAAGGACATTAAGTTGTTAAATTGAAATATTGTAGATAACAAACTTAAGTATTTCATATTGGAATTGAAGATTGCCATTCCTCACAGGTGGAGTCAAAGAGAGCTCCGGTTAGCCGTGGTAGGAGTGGAGGCTCAGCAAAGACTCATCAGTGCTCTTACTGTTTATATTCCACATCCAAGAAAATTAATCTTATAAACCACACACGTGTTCACACTGGAGAGAAACCATTTGTGTGTACATTGTGCTCAGCTGCATTTACTCAGAAAGGAAACTTGAAATCACACATTCGCACTCACACAGGAGAGAAACCCTTCGCCTGTACTCACTGCACTTACCGAGCAGCCCAGAGGAACACTTTAGTGAGTCATCTGCTGAGTGTACATAAACTAAGAGAGAATGTTCCTTGAAAACATATTATTTAATGTAAAACTAGTTATTTTCTTACTACAAGAGAATCTGGTCTTTCATTTGTGCTTTACATATGCATATTAACTGTTTGTTATGCTATACATATTTGATTTACACACATGCATGTATATGTATATATACTGGGAGGAGTCATTTTGAATGTATTTCTTAATGAAGTCACTGCATTGACTGGATTGCTTAATTTGTGATTTATTTTTTCTTTATTTCTTGCAATGAAACACCTTGTTGTCTGGTTGTGTTGAAAGGTTTTCTAAATACACTGGTATTCTCTTTATGAGGAGTGACAAAGTGTTGTTCTTTATTCTGCTGTTTGTGTAATTTCACATACAAACTACAAGAATAAAAGCAACATTTTGGCACACCAAAAAAAGATAATACCAATGGATTTCAGAAATCTTAACACAGATAAATGAGGAACAGTGTTCCTTCACAAGAAAATAGAAAAACAAACCTTAAACAGTTCAGTAAATGCTGTACTCTTCATCAATATATATATATATATATATATATATATATATATATATATATATATATATATATATATATATATATATATATATATATATATATATATATATATATATACACACACACACACACACACACACACACACACACACACACACACACACACACACACACACACACACACACACACACACACATTTAAAACTGTATTTGCATAAAGTATGTTGATACATCCATTTATATAGTTTCATCTCATTCTGTTCATCTCATTAATTCAGATTAATATTTACAATACGAGCATTATGTAGATGTAAACCTCATAATAACATTATTATTGTAATTATCATATAATTATCATCATGATTTTAAATGTATCGAAAGAGTCACCATCTAGAAATAAAGGACAGTTTGTTGGTTTAAAGTTGTAACAGTTTACCAAGGAATATGAGGTGGGTATTGTGCAGCTTTCCTGTTCATAGCAACCACCTTACTACATCAGTTGATTAGTGTTAGATAGTCTATATTTTTAGCATAGTGCTGTTGTTCCAGCATCTCCTCTAGCCAAGACAAATCAGGAGACCACAGATGGTGGTGTGTGTAGCTCATAATCACTCACTTTCATTTTGTACACATCACAACTTGATGGTGATAACTCAGTTTTGTGAGATTCTTAGCTTATTTTTCTCATTCAGCCTTAGTAATGGTTTCTCAGAGAGCTGCCAAACATTAACACCAATTCTTATTTAGGTAATGATTGATATCTTACTTATTGGCACATCCTCATATTGATTTTGTTTTTCCTTTTTGTGATTATATGATTTATTTCATGTGCAAACATTTTTGTTTCATTAGAGATGCTTGCCACATTTGGTGGAGTAACAGCTGTCAACATTGACATGACTGAGCCTAACACAGTGGTGAAGGGCATTTCTTAACTAAATCTAGTTCCACTTAATGACCTCTTAATGTCCTAATAGATGTTAACTTTTGAAGCTGTATTCAAATAGAGACTGTTTTACTCTGGTTTTATGTGGAACTAGGATATGTTTAATAAGAGACATCTTTGAGATTTGCCTACAGTGAGATCATGAGCAGAGAAGCAGTCCATTAGAGGCTGATGTTGTTAGAATCTGAGGTTTGGAAACAGTGGTACTTAATAAGGTAGTGAGAACTCCGACACTGATAAGATCCTCCATGACAGCAGTGCCAATATGTTAGTGGTACTGTATGTGTTATCATTATTTTTAGGTTGGATATTATTATGGTGTTCATGGAATGGAATCATGACAAGGCAAGCACTGATGTAGTGGAGGAGCAATGATCATACAGCTCCAGACAGTGATTTCAGCATTCAGTATGTTTTGGATATCTGGGTAGCTTAGGTGAAGGCAGCCAGTCCTAAAAAGTATGTCATTAAGGATGCATGTGTGAGTGAGAGATGCTCTGCATTTAGGTTTCACATCCTTCCTTACTTAGCTTAGTTTTTTGGATCATACACACTTTATCAATGAAGAAGTTAGCAGGTTATGAAGTAGTTGATTTGATTTTAGAAATGCCCTTCACCATTTTGTTATGGCCTGCTTTGCTGCTGGTGATAGTTGCTGCTCCACTGCTTGAGGCTTGCAGTTTCAGTGTTCTTTGAAAATTTTTAACATAAGTGAAGAGTTTAAACCAGAAATTATTTTTTTCATTTTATAAAGGAAGAAATCAATTGGCTTCCAAATCAGGAGCATTGACCATTGGAATGAGTTGGAGATGGAAATGGTGTGAATAGGGAATATACATGGTTTGAGAAGTAAGCTAGATGAAAGTGGATATGTAGATGACAATACAAATTCACTTCATATTGTGTACATTTGGACTTAGTGAATCCATACATACATGTGGTGTTATGAAAATCATAAAACATTGTTCATAATTTTTTTAGAATTACAGATTTCAGTTTTCAGAATAAATAGCTGAGTGTGTGAATGTACTAATTTAAAAGAGTATTTATGTATAAGATGTCATTTTGCATTAAGCTTTATAATATGTTATAGATGGTACATTGAATTATCTAACGTTATTAGTATTTTCCTGTGAACTGGATTTTATTATTTTTTTTATTTATTTATTTATATTTTTTTGCCACTTTGTACCTTTGGAAATATCCATTTGTAATAAGAGAAATGGCATTGTATTCTTTTAAAGACTGAACATGATGCTCAGAAAGTAAGCAAGGAGTATATACGAGGAAAATATCTTCAGTGTAAGAAAAGAAATAGATGGAGGTGTTTTTGCATGACAAGCAAAGTGGGCACCTATCCTTAAATTCATTATTCTTTTACTAGCACAGTTACATATTTTTAGTATAGCAATGTAGTAATGGTCTCATTGTTTTATTTTATTTTATTTTATTTTTATTTTATTTTTTATACTTAACAGACCCAGTAATTTGGATTTCCATTTTTGTTTTGTTACTCTGTTGTCCACAACATTTTGCTCAAATTTCAAATTTGTATCAGTACCTCAATGTTTGCATGTGTCAGTGCTGCATACCTGTTGGTCACTGGAAAATCCAACATACCATGGCATGCACCAATACAGACAGCATGCATCCAACCAGCAGGTCCCTCAACTGTGGGAAGCACAGTCTGACTGCTTTATGTGTGTATAATTCACCTGTGGTCATTTGCTGGTCATCCAGTGAGCCATTCCACTAAAGAAAGAACTTAGAGTTCATACAGATCAATCTTTGGGTAGGACTGAGACCACTCACATGCCTCACACCACAAAAGCAATGTCACAACCCTTCAGCTTACATCCCATATCTATTTGCTGCTAGGTGAACAGGGGCTATACATTAAGAGGCTTGCCCATCTGCCTCACCATGACTGTGACTCAAGTTTGGGCCCTCTCAGTTATGAGCTGAGTATTCTAACCACTATACTATGTGGTGTGTTTGTGTGTGTTAACACATAAATGACTTTAAAGAACAAAACTGTAACTTACATACATGCACATGCCAATCCCCTTTAGGGGGTCAAGGGGAACAATATCTATCCATTAAGAGAAGAAAATTTTGAGACCTAGGTAGGATTCAAATCCATACACTTGGCATTCTCAGTCAGCATAGTCACTTGAAGCATATGATGTTGTCTACTCTGCCACTTGGATGGCTGTATGTGCATATATGGAGAGAAAGAGAGAGAGAGAGAGAGAGAGAGAGAGAGAGAGAGAGAGAGAGAGAGAGAGAGAGAGAGAGAGAGAGAGAGAGCATTTGGGGGGATTTATTTGAGTTTGATTGATTGTCATTTGGCTTTTCACAAGAGTTTTAATTCAACTATTTGTTAGCAGCCTATACCTCTGCTAGTGTCAATGAGTCACTGACATCTGACTTGGCATAAGCATGGTGTCTAGTGATACCTAACAGTGATGTTTTTACTTTTTACCATAGTGCAATAAAAAAATAAATAAATAAAAAATCAAATGTACTTTAGTACAACTTTTGTGACACAGTTTACAGTTTGCTGACCCATGGAATAGTGAAGTAATAGTAACGTGTTGCATTTTCCATTGATGTATTGCAGTAATGAGTGTTGTTCTTTGATTTATGAACAATGGAGTAATGAGTAACAAAGTTACATTTTAGAGTAATGATGCTTTCCTCTTATGACAAGTGAAAAGTTATACTTTGGTAAGCTATCTTGAGGTCTTTTCTGCTGTCTATCTCCTGCAAGTGACTCCTAAAAGGGAAGCAGAGCAAATCATGATTTATTTATCAGTTTTGTAGTAGTATTACAGAATAATACAATAAATATGGTATAGTCCCTCTTCATTGTAATAAATAAAACTGCATCTGTATTTTGACCAATAGTATCAGTTTGCTTGAATGATTTTCCAACTACCATCAATTTGTATACTGGAATGATTAACCAACTGTAATATGAGGTTGGATTATTTTCAGTTTGACAGTGAATATTAATTAAGCCATTTCCATATCAAAGACTTGTAAAGGAATTTACTGATGAAACAGCATTGCTTATGAAAACCAAGTTTTAGTATTCTATCTTTGAAGTTTTAAGTCTACATAATCTTTCTTTTATGCACTTTTTTTCCAAAGGAAACTTGAAGTTGCGGATTTTACAGAAATCCTGTGATTCTGGATAACTGCAGGCATTATTAAAGCTAAATTTATTGTTGTATGATTTTTTATTTATTTATTTATTTATTTATTTTTTTTGAAGATAGGACATTCTTTATAACCAAAGTTATTATTATCTTATACATATAAAGAGTAATGCTGTATAAATGTACATGTACATATGTAACATGAAGTTGTGAGAATTCAAATCAGGCTGTGCTAAGAATGGTGCTACTTTGGGAAGTTATTACAGAAAGTGATGAGTGTACTCAAAAGTAAACAATGAATGTTTATCTCAAAACATGAGTTTTATTTTGTTCAATTTTTATTTATTCACTTTTTTTTTATTCTTTTGTTGATAATGAATGTTTATCGCAAAACTTGAGTTTTATTCAATTCTATTTTTATTTATTTACTTTTTTTTTATAATGAATGTTTATCTCATAATGTCTTTTATTCAATTCTGTTTTTATTCACTTTTTTTTATTGATAATGATAACCGCATTTTTTGTTATGTTTCTCATTATTTTTCTACTGTCTTTCACCAACTATCCATTACAGACATAGTGAAGTTTGATGTTCTCATCATGTTCTCATGTTTTAATTTTATGTCCTTCCAGCTCTGCCGAAAAGTGATTGTTCAAGAAACCAGGTTACTCTTTGTTGCCTTTCAAAATCCTCAGAGTGGTGATGAGCATTCTTTGTCTTTTTGTCTTTGAAAGGTTTACATATATTTGTCAACATGTTGAAAACCAAAACAGAGAATATACTTGCTGATGACAATTTTTAGTATTCTGCAGTCTTTATAATTTTTCAATTCCATTAATAGTCTCACACCATATGCAGACAAGTTCATATAGCTGGCACCACATAACTGGTGCCAGAACAGACCCCTGTGGAATTCTGTGCACTGTTCCAATTTCTAATTTATAATAGTTGCCCTCATTTCTCTGATCTCCAAAAATCTTTCATCCATTTTAGGAATTCATCTTTCACTCTTCCAGTATTTTCAGTTTTACAAATCATTCCCATATGAAGTACTTTATTAGAGCTTTTTTGTAAGAGTAATTGTGTGCAGCTTCCATGTGTGTGTGTGTGTGTGTGTGTGTGTGTGTGTGTGTGTTTGTGTGTGTTTTCTCTGCTATTCTATCTTCCTTAGGGGATGTATGTACATCTTGTATACAGATTTAGATATTACATAATTCTGTACTCAGGCATGTGCCATGAAGTATACTGGCAAGAATCAGCATGTATGTTAATCCAACTTTTCATTGTATAAATTATTCTTGTTGAGATGGGATTAAAATGGGAAAAACAAAATCTTGGGGGTGGGTTTGCATGGGACATTACAGTTGTTAGTGTAACAAGAAGGACACTAGATAATTTTACATAGATAAAAAAACTCAAAACTTATCAGTGGAACTAATATAGAAGATAATTATTTTCTTGCATGCATTTGGCATGTTATGAAATGGACAGTATATAATGCATAATACTGGAATATACTGAGTCACTTTCTTCTCTCTGGCATCTAGGTATTTATTTCTTGTTAATTAAAAGATATCATGAAAAAAAATATTCAACAGTTTCCAACTGGCTGAAAAGTGAGTCAATGTCTTCATGCATTTATCTCAGCACCACTAGCACATCTCTGTGTATCTTGGGAGAAAAACAAAAATAACAAAGTCAGCTCCAATTACAAAGACAAGAGACCCTAGGGAAGTATGAACATAGAACTCAACTTACTAGATTTTTAAAAATTTATATTGATTTTTATTTTTTATTTTCTTTTTGCCAGTATGCAGTCTTCTTAATATTCACTAGCTAATGGAGAGAGCAGCAGTTGGCCTGGAAAAGACAGAATCCATAACAGTATTATAATCTTGATGGTACTCTTGTACACAGTAGTATGTCTACTGACCAATGAATCTTGATGATTGTTTTCAATGATGAATAACAAAGGCTCTCCGGCAGGTGGTGGTGAATGGGAACAACCTGAAGGAGACCTCACAGGGAAACACTGAGACCCCACAGAATGCCACCAACACTACTGGACAAGAAAACATATACCAGTGCCCATACTGCCCTCTCCAGTTACTAGAAAGTTACTACAAGGATCACGTGGAAGCTCATAACACCGAAAAACCCTTTTGCTGTGAATATTGTCTCTTTCGCACATCCCAGAAAGCCTCTCTTAAAGCTCATCTGAGAACACACACTGGGGAGAAGCCTTACTCCTGTCACCTTTGTCCTTTGAGTTTTAGTGTTAAATGTAATCTTAAGACTCACATTCGTACTCATACTGGAGAAAAACCATTTGTATGTCCTCATTGTCCATATCGCTGTGCCCACAAGAGTGATTTGAATAAACATGTTGTCAGACATTGGTCATAGCCAGCACCAACATGCAGCATACAATTGGACATCAAATAAGTGTAATGAAATCACTATAAATAATGAATAATAATCATTATCATCATCATCATCTTCATATCATCCTCATCACCACCACCACCACCACCACCACCACCACCACCACCATCATCATCATCATCATCATCATCATCATCATCATCATCATCATCATCATCATCACCACCACCACCACCACCACCACCACCACCACCACCACCACCACCACCACCACCACCACCCTACATGGTTCCACAGTGAGACAAAGTCCTTCTCTGGTGGTAAGGGGCAATAAGCATGTAGTACCACACATGCAGGGTTTCCAGACTGCAAGTCATAACTCTTCAACATATCTATTCATTACTAGGAGAAGAAGGATTGTCGCATGAAAGGAGAAAAGTCCAAATTGTCTCTACCTGGCTAAGGATTCCAATATGGGATCCCTTGGTTGAGAGACAAGATTACACCACTGGGCAACTCTTGAATGATGAATCTCTTCCAAGGTGCTTAAATCATAATCTTTACTCATGCATATGCGATATAGCAAAAATTAACAGCTTTATCTTCATATTGCTGTTAGTTTCTAAATTGGGATATACAGTGGATATTCCCTCTTAACCAACAGTGCCCCATCTATGAGGAAAAGAGGACAAGTTCTTTACAGATAAGAATCTTGTCATTGATGCCAGAAAACTGACTGTTGAACTTTCATTAATTCTTTAATGCAGAAGAACAAAAAGTGTGTGTGTGTGTGTGTGTGTGTGTGTGTGTGTGTGTGTGTGTGTGTAATATAGTGTTCATCCATTGAGAAATACTTTGTATGTATATATAGTTGTGTTTTTATGTATACACAAATATTTATTAATTTGCTTTATTTAGTTATTATTTTCATGCACATATTTAAACAAATTTTACTGTAGTTAGGGTTACACGAAAATTCAGTGCAGAAATTGTTTCATTACTGATAAAATTAGAAACCCTAAACATTCCCTAAATCTAGTCAGGCTTATAGGAGCAGAGTAACTGGAGTGTGCAATGTTCTCTCATTTACTATGTATTCAGTACATGCTGTGTTTTAAAAATATGTTGTGGAAGTTTACAGTGAAGATAAAGATGAATAAGACTGGTAGTTGTATTCACAAAAACACATTTTGACTGCATAAGACCAATAAATGTTGGTATGAATATAAACATGGAAGTAGTAAACAACAAGCATTTGATGTGTAACCTCAGCTAAAGAAACGCAGGACAGTATTAAAGCTATAATAATCATGATAACTGTGTCATTGTTTGAAGATGACAAAAAATTACCAAGTTGTATGAGTACATAAGGCCATAAGTGTAGACCAACTAGGTAATGATGATGTCACCTTTAGCTGGATTAATTGAGTTTTGTATTTTTCAAGAAAGAGGCCTCAGGTTCAGTCTTCTTGATGTAAAATCAATTTAATGAAACCCCTTTTTCTAATTCATTTTGCTGCAGTTTCTGAAGTGTGATGCTATTGTAATGAGTGAAATAAAGATGCTGAGGTATGTGATGTTGCATGGTTTCCTGAAAGGAAATGCCATGACCCTGAAGTTACATGTACAAATGCCATGGTCCCCTAGTTGCATGTAGTACATGTATATAGTTGGTGTGAAGGAGAAATTACTAACTCCACAAAATAAATCTCAGGAAATTACAGCTTTTGTAGTTTGGTTGCGCATGTGGTCATTTAGCCTTGTGTACTAATATGCAATGGTTAGAACATTATATTTCATGTGCATGATCCCAGATTTGGTTGCTAGGATGTGTAGTAAAAGCGTTGGCAGAGGACCAATCTCATATGGAGATAAGGAAAATGCCAGACAAATGGATGGTTATACATGTATGACAAATGGTGTACCATATTTCATTTTCATTTGCTTTCTTTCTGCCAATCAGGTACTAGCCCTCTCTCTCTCTCTCTCTCTCTCTCTCTCTCTCTCTCTCTCTCTCTCTCTCTCTCTCTCTCTCTCTCTCTCTCTCTCTCTCTCTCTCTCTCTCTCTCTCTCTCTCTCTCTCTCTCTCTCTCTCTCTCTCTCTCTCTCTCTCTCTCTCTCTCTCTCTCTCTCTCTCTCTCTCTCTCTCTCTCTCTCTCTCTCTCTCTCTCTCTCTCTCTCTCTCTCTCTCTCTCTCTCTTTTCAAGAACTGAAGGGCAGATGTTAGTTGACATTGTACCAATGGATCTAAGTGTTAAGACCATTCAAATTTACTAAAATCTTAATTTCTTACACAGTAGTCTTTTCTTGATAACTTTTAATTAACTTTTTGTTGCATTTACTTTATAAGTCCTGCACTATACCACACAGTAAGACTCAACAACCTTGAAATTGTGAGGAACTCTGATATTATATTGGGTGCATGCTATAAAATGCAGAGTCAAATTTTAATCACTCATCTTCATATCCACTGTTGACTATCTGTGGAGAAAGAGGTGGTCACAAGATAAATAACGCCAGCATTTCTAACTTCCTTCCAGGGTTTCCTTCTGTATTTCTCCCTTTCCTTGAGAGCCTGGGAACCACTTGTTTAAAGACACATCTTTGGTTGTAATATAGTTATCATGACCACATTACTTCATAAGCTCCTCATTTCATTATTATAGATTCATTCTTTGTTGAAAGAAAAGCTTTGTGATTTTCGGTCTAGTAAGCATGGATGAAAACAAAGACAATACAAACTGAGTCCCTGAGTTTCATTTTCATAAGTATTTTTACCTATAGAAAAGGAAAATATTTACAAATGAAAAACTTACGGTGAAAGAAAGCTACAATTATTTAAAAGTTGGCGCGTGAGGTAAGCAGCAGCGTCAGGTGCGAGGCATTGTGGGTCTCACGGTCACTCTCACCACCTCACCGAGGGTGGTCGCTCTCACTCGCTCAGTTACCTGCGGAGCGTGTGTGCAGGAGGGTGTATGCGCGACGGCTGCGAGTGGGGTCTACTCATAATGGTTATTTTGATCTAGTAACGTATACTAGAGTGACTATTTTTAACGGTAGATGTAGAAAAAACTGTAATAGGTGAGTGAAATGTGTAGTGAGTGTCCCGCGAATAGATAAATCAGGGAAAGTGTGACCCATATCGTAAAAGGTGATGCATACCTGCCCGCTGCCTTGCTGCTGACCAAGGTGCACCAAACACTGCAATATGGGTGGCTGCGGTGGAATAAGGATCACCGTGTTGCTGTGTGTCTTCGTCACCTTCATAAAAGAGGTAAGGCGGAGGGTGGCGGCGGCAGTGGTGGTGGTGGTGAGCGATAGAAAGTTTTGGTCACCCACCTGTTGGTCAGCCCGTGCACGCGCCTCTCACTTTCGCCTCTCACCCACACCGATATCCGCTCTCATCTTTTCTGCTTCTATTCATCAGATAATTGGTTTCTCCTTCTCATCACACTTGGTAAACACTCCTGAGTTCTCCATCCCAGACTGAGGAGCGCCCCCGTGTTTTCAGTTAGGTGTGGGGAGAGAGACGCAAGGAAGTGTGAGTTGGAGGCTACGTAGAGTACAAACTTCACTACATGGGTGGACTTTTGCGTGAGGTGGTGGTCTCTATTGTGGGGTGGTGGTGTGGATAGTACTGTCTCGTCTGTGTCATTGTCAGATAATGATGATAATTGTAAGATTCTCTCTCTCTCTCTCTCTCTCTCTCTCTCTCTCTCTCTCTCTCTCTCTCTCTCTCTCTCTCTCTCTCTCTCTCTCTGGGGTGTGGAACGTGTGTGCATAGTCGGGTGGACATGATTAGATAAGTATGGATATTTGTCTGTATCATTTCATCCTTCAGTCCATCCATTCCATGTATCTGTGCTTCTGTGGGGGAACTTGATGTGTTAGTGTTATTTGGGAACGTTCTTTATTTTTATGTTATCTCTTGTACTAGTTCCTTGACATCACTTGATACTCGTACCGTAATCGTGTCTCTTCTCTTTTGTCTAGGACCGGCAGTCCAATCGTTTCATGAAGTCGCTTAGATCATTCAATTTAGCGTGCAATTATTATTATTATTATTATTATTATTATTATTATTATTATTATTATTATTATTATTATTAATATTATTATTATTATATGGCAAAAACTACCACACTATTACAGCGAAACTATGATATGCGTATTAATTTTACGTATTTGCATCTTTGTGGGATGAGTCAAGCTCTTTTTTTTTTTTTTATTTGTTACATGTTTGGTTGCATATTGTTGTACACACACGCACACACACACACACACACACACACACACACACACACACACACACACACACACACACACACACACACACACACAGGCATAAGGAAGAAAATAAAGAAAAGTGGATGTTCGAGTGACATCAAGGAATACAGCTTCTCGTATCAAACTATTGAAATCTGGAATGATTCGAAGGAAGACGTGGTTGCGGCAGCCTGCATATGTTTAAAGAGAAACTGGATAAAATTGGATATGGAGACAGGACAATGAGCTTTGGCTCGTACCCTGTACGTACATTCGTACAATACAACTAGGTAAACACACACACACACACACACACACACAGACGCGCGGGTGTGTGGGGGGCCACTTTGTTGGTCATACTTGTTACTACTGTACTGTATATAATGAATTTAGTTAAGGTTGAGTGCAATGATTTGTGCCTTTAGGTACTTCATGTTACTGTTTGGTAAGAGACACAAGACTCGAACTGGCGAAAGCTACCGACATTTTTGGGATCCTAACAGTAAGAATGGAGTTGGAAGCAGCACTGAGACTGGACGTACAGACGCAGCTGTCGGTGATCTGCAGCCTTTCTCAGATTACTAGTTATAACATCGACTAAGCCTGATTTCAAGGCAAATATCTTTGAAACATGTAATCGCAGGCATTTTTCCCTCTCCGAGATAAGGATAGTGTGGGGCGCGATAGGCATGGTGGCAGCCTCCCAACCCTGCCAGTGTTGGGGTACGAGTACATACCAGACTGCGGGAGACACCTTTATTACATTATCTATAATTTTCTTTACGGGAAACTCTAAAAAGCAGCCTCCCGCGTTTTTCAGCAGGCTAGTCCTCAGTACACGGTAAACGTGAGCGCACTTAACAATAATGTCTATGTACGATGTCAAGTCCTTGTAGTGGGTGTTTGCAGTCATGTTTTGATGGAATGGATCAGCTGCGATTGTGGCTTTTACTTTGCAAGACTGCAAGTATATCAATGTACGTCTGAGATGTTTCTGGAACGATGCATTCATATATCGTGGTATTGTAATAGTGGTATTGAAGAAAACGTGTTTGCTGGTGACATCACCTGCGCCTCTCAAACATTTCTTTCACCTGTCTGAGGTATTTGTGCGTGGAGAGGGAGGTACAGGAGGCACTGTGCCAAGGAGGAATTCAGCGTAGAGTCCAACCACTCTTGCTGCCTTACCTTCGCTGGCAACACCACGACGCGACAATCCTCGATGCATTGTTCTTCTCCCACAGCTTGCGGAAGCGCAGTAGTTGTTTGTCAGTGTGCAATCACCGAATTAAGAGCATCTACCTATTGTGTCAAAGAAAAAAAGAAAGACAAATAAAAACAAAAGTTCAGAGAGGATATGCAGAGCACCCCTCATACTGTCTCAAGATAATTTTAGATGATGAGCGTGACATGGAGTGACCCTCGGACCTAAAGAAGTGTTGGTCTGGCGAGCAAGTGACTGCTTTACATTGTGCTTCTTTATTTAGGTAACTTACCATTCCTGAGTTTACGTGACAGAATTATGGGGTTTAATGTTTTCTTGTCAGTCAGATAAATCTGTTTTGTTAGATGAACTCGTAACTAAGTGATAAAATGAGACAATGAGAACATCACTTTGATGTAAGCACGCCACTGTTGCCACACATGGTGTTGTGGACAATGTTTGCGAACATGGCTCACAGTAATCCATGTTTCAGTCCAGGGTATGTTGAGCTGATACTGTCACAGGTAACGTAACATTTATTCATTCATCCTCCGTTTGTTATAACCAACTGACTCCCCGGAAAAAGAAAAATAATAAATAAATAAATAAAAAAACATAAATAACTTAGCTGTCACTGACTGACAAACTAAAGAGCCAAGAGGCGTGACAAGGAGCGCCAATAGCTGCTTGTTTCAGTCCATGTTTTCCAATAACTGTCCATCTAAATAACAAACTGACATGAATATTAAAAGTGTATAATAAAATACAGAGGAGTCTCCTTGCTTCATCTCTCATAGTTGGCTTTTACAACAAGCAAGCGATAGATCCGGTGGCGGCTTTCCTTCAATCAAACGTAATGCCAGGCGAAGACACCACATCGTCGCTGCAGGACAGTGAGGAACATCACATAGTGCTAGGGTGGCACCATGCTAGGCTCAGGTGTTACCGTTATAGATACCCGTGGGACTCTCTCTCTCTCTTTTTTTTTTTTTTTTTTTATGTAGTTCAAGCCAAGACGATTCGTGGGGCGTTGACAGCTTGATGGCTTCCTTGGAGGAGCTATGTGTGTGTGTGTGTGTGTGTGTGTGTGTGTGTGTGTGTGTGTGTGTGTGTGTGTGGAGAAAACGATTGTACGTAAAGTAAGAGGAGCGTGCTGTGTTACGGTGATTGTGAAAGAAACAGGTATGTCAGAGGAGAAGGTTAAGATAGGGAAGAGTGAGTGAGATCATTAAGGATTATGAGTTAAGAGGTGGTAAAAAATGACAGGAAGGTGGTGCACATTAGGTACACCTGTGTAGTTCCCTCATATACTCCTTCCATGACGACTGAGCCTGGGAAAATCTATACCTAGACCTGTATCATCCAGCACAGTTTGTTTAGAAGAGTAAGAGGCCCTAAGCATGGTGGTGAGTGTAACATACCCAGGGAGGTTTCTTTTCCTTGTTCCTTCCACTCTCCAATTAAGGCAGTGCTGTACTATATAGGCTCAACGGCAAAACACATCCTATTAAACCCTTATTAGCATTCATGATGAACCCTCCAGGCTTGATAATCCATATATATATTTAATTCAATAAATGCAGAGAGTAATTGCTTAGAGCCCTTTAGCTACGCCCCAAAACCATGACAATAACCCCTGATGTAAATATTTCTTTATGTCTTTAAAGTGTTGTTCTGATCCCTCAAGCTGGCACCCACACAACTCTGCCGTCCATTGCTCTTCACGAGATCTGACTTGCACGCCGGTAATAGTTTACTTTCGGGATTTCTGGCTGAAGGTGTACCGAAGCTAGCAATTACCGGTGATATTTCCGGGTCTTAAATGTTATATGGCTCGTATGAACAATGCACCTTCTCTCTCTCTCTCTCTCTCTCTCTCTCTCTCTCTCTCTCTCTCTCTCTCTCTCTCTCTCTCTCTCTCTCTCTCTCTCTCTCTCTCTCTCTCTCTCTCTCTCTGTTTCCTCACGACAAGCCTGTGGAGCGGCATTGTTGCAGCGCTGATCAACACTCCCGTGATGCCACACTCCTCTGGGTAAAGGTGTTGAATCGTGGCCACACCGAGCACTGTCCTTATATGAAATGCTTTGTTTTCGTTTATCTTTGTTTATTTACTTAAATGTTTATTTGTTTTATTTTTATCTATTTATTGATAAATTTACTTTTATTTATTTATTTTTTTGGTTCATATTTATTTGTTTATTTGTTTATTTGTTTATTTTTACGGGTGCATAAATATGTTTCGAAGTAGTTCACTTGTTTGCTGCTCCCGGATGCTGCTCTTGAAGTAAGTGAATTTTGATGCTGTCACCCTGATGGGGATGCCGGGCAAATCTGTCGACGCTCTCAGTGAAGTAAATTTGTTCGATGGAAGCAGAGAGAGAGAGAGAGAGAGAGAGAGAGAGAGAGAGAGAGAGAGAGAGAGAGAGAGAGAGAGAGAGAGAGAGAGAGAGAGAGAGAGAGAGAGCAGACCACCGCATATCCAGAAGGAAGAGCAGCACCACAGGCCACCAGCTGTATCATGATTCATGGTGCCATAACTAGGAGTGCAGTGGGTGAGGGGATAACACTGGAGAGACAAGTGACGTGAGCGAGGACGGGACTGTGGCGAGGTGGAAGGGGCGCAGGGAGTGAGGGAGAGGGGTCAGGGTTTGAGGGGTCATGGCAAACTAACGGGCCGTGTTGTGGAGCCGTGACCCCGACGTGGATGAGGAATGTGACAGGCGACAGTGGGCCGTGAGGGCATCCACGGCTCCAGTGGCTCGGCCCGCTCACTCTACAAGGGATTACATGTGATGTCAAACAGAGGTAAACCTTCACGTGCCTGCCAGGATGTTTGATTTTACCGCACTATTATAGTATTAGAGAGAGAGAGAGAGAGAGAGAGAGAGAGAGAGAGAGAGAGAGAGAGAGAGAGAGAGAGAGAGAGAGAGAACAGTTGTATAAAAGGAATGTAAAAGGTATGACCTACACCTACTATTGTTTATGGGATGTGTAAATGCTGGCGGGTATGGCAGTGTGTTGTGGTTACGGTGTAGGTGGAAGCACAGTGCAAATGTCTGGCTGAGGCCGTGGCTCCCAGCATTACCTGAGGCACCACACAGGATGACAACAAGGCGGCGGGGACTCACCTGGAGCTGGCCCGCATCGCCCGCCCCACGCCCGTCACACTCCTGCTGGTTAGAGCTATTAATCTACTTCCTCTATTGTCACGTTTTCCTGCTCACTTCTCTCCCACCTTACCAAGTGTAGGTCTGATCAAGGCGTAGAGTGTGGTATTAGTGGCGGCAGTGTCTGTCACCAATGCTGCATGAAGAACTGTCTTGTCCCGAGTTATTTTTGGCTGAGGTTCTGTTAATAATCGAGAGAAAGGAAGAGTTGTGGAGAGCGAGGGGCGGTGCGAGGCGTGGGGGAGTATTGGGGGAGAGGGAGAGGGAGAAAGGATGGCTGGTCAAGGTCGTCGTCTGTGACTCAGCCTTGCTGCCCCGGAACTCGATCCTTACATCGCGTTACTGAAGACTTTGTTTTGACAATACCCTTGATCACTGGTTGGTGCGCCCCAGGACTGCCCTTGTTGCTTACTGAGGCGCGTCATCCATCACAGCGGCGGTGCCTCCCGGGACGAGAGGAAAGGCAAGCACTTGAACACGTCTAGGGATCCTCACCCTTTCGACGTCTGAAGAGTGACAAACCAAACTAACCTAACCTAACTCTTACATACTCCTGCCTTAGAGTCTCTTCACCCATGCCTCAGAAGGAAGTTCTAGGTATTGTACCAAAATCGTTGGGTTTAAGAAATAAAGTATGAAGTTAGGCTTCGCTGTTTCATCTAATATTTTATTATGATGCGTTATCTAAAACTTTACACATCACTACATTAATACCACGTTATTGTTGCTGCAACTATTAAATTTGTTACGCTATTAAATTAAAGCAATTAAATTTGTTTCGATATTTACGACGATGTTTCTGACTCATGCATGAGACCTTTAGTGAGAGAAAAGATGCATGTATCGAGTCTGTTGTGGCTACAGTAGAATATGTTGAATATGTGTGCAGACCGTGAGAGGCAGCCGTGGTACTCTTAGTAATGCACCAGTGTTACATTACGCCTTTCACCGTCACTCGGGTTCATATATAATTCTTGAAGATGATGTCATGGTCTTAAACTGATTACCTCAAGCGTCGTGCATCATACGCAATGGTACATCATGTATGTGTGTCGAAGTGGAAGGTCAGAAGAGGATTAGTAGCTCTTAACATTCCCTAGGTCACAGAAGGAAGCATTAATCCGACAGAAACCATTTTTCAGTGTCAGGGTAACAGTACAGGGCTGTCCTCTGAAGCCTTAGAGTGGTGTCCAGCTTAAAGTAAGTTAAGTCAGCGTCACAAGTTGGGTTAGAGATATAGGGCGAGTGACAATGGTATATATATATATAAAAAAAAAAGTTAAACACCCAAAAGAGGAAAGTATATAAAAGTAATAAAGATATGACAACAAAAATGATCGAAGGGACTCTTTACAGTTCGTCGGAGTGAAGTTTGCCCCTCACAAGTGATGAGCTTCGCGTTGTTACCGAGTTGCACATATAGATAGATTCAATAGATAACGCCCTTATCTCACATCCTTTAGAGTGCCGTTGTAAAGCGTCAAGGCGTGAAGCTAACACGTGTAGGGGCATGTGAGGGAACGTCGAGTATTGTTTTCTTTTCTATCGACTCCCAAACTAAAAAAAGAATTGATCTCATTGAAAGTCGTGCAGCAGACGTCCCTCACAGTCGCAGGGCAAGGGCTTTACTCATGAGCATCAAACACGATCTGGAGAGGAGAACCCAAGACTCACGCCACGTACTGCTGCTGGCAAGTAGGGTATTTTTAGGCCACTTATCGGGGAGCCTCCGTGCCAGTTGAAGTCACCACGCGGGCATGAAGACTACTACTCCCCGTGGATCCATCTCCCAGCGCCTCTTGAAGATCACCAAATTTATGTATTTCTGTGGAGGCAACGCGATAAACTGTTATTTAATATGTTATTTTATCTTTTTTTTTTCTAGTAGTAGTAGTAGTAGTAGTAGTGAAGATACCTAAAAAAAAAAAGATACCAGAAAAATGCATGTTAGGAGGCGGAAGATCAGGTTTTAGAAGTACAGTAGTGTAAAATTTCGAGGCTACCATGAAGTAAAGAAGTGTCAGGGGTGAGACTACGATAGATAAGGCTAATTAGGTATACCCTGAATTACTACACTCCTCATTCCGTGAAGAGTCCTCTCATGGAATACAGCTCTTAAAACACTCCTTCGCACGTCTGACTCTTCCTTGCAGGCTCGAGTTTCAGCCCCAGGGAAACACTCGTATAAAAGTATGATGATGCCTGCGAAGTGAAGGAGAACTGGTTACTTTTAGGTCTCTCATTGTGAACCAAGGAGTTAAAAATATGCGAAGGTTGAGAGCAGGTTAATATGCCAGGAAGCGAGATAGGATGGGAGGCTTGGATACGTGGTGTGTGTGTGTGTGTGTGTGTGTGTGTGTGTGTGTGTGTGTATTTTGTGGAGCAGTAGAATGTAAGCGCCTGGAGATAAGGGAAGATGCTTGCGTTAGGTCTTGTTTTGGCCAGTCATTGACGCCTGCCTCACTCGCCACACCACACCAGAGCGCCGCATACCCCTCATCCTGCTGTGTGTGTGTGTGTGGGTGTGGGTGTGTGTGGTAGGATGGCGTGTGCTGGTGGTGGTGGTGATGGTGGTCCTGGGAGGGGCATGGCGGTCCCTCAACCCTGACCTCCCACCCTTACCATCCTCCTGCCCACCACCCGCATAGCTCAGACACCATCCGAAACACACACACACACACACACACACACACACACACACACACACACCAACTTCCTGTTAGTGTGACTGTCTATCGTGTAAGTGACGTCCCTGCCTTTCCTTCATTTGGCCTTGATTATTTACCCAACGCGTGACTGGGGCCTCGTATTTTCCGTCAGGTGGGAGGGAGGACACGTGTTGGGTGCAGGGAGGGGAGGGAGAGAGGAGCGCGAGATGAGTAACAGGGGAGTGTGTGAGGCGATGACTGTTTGGGTATGAGGTCTTCAAGGGGCTTGGCGTAGGTGCATTATGGACGACAAAATGAATGTAGGCATGTAGGTGTAAGAAGCAGAGATGTGTGTGGATGTGGGTGTAGATCTAAGGAGCAGGTGTAGGATGTAAGGTTGTAAGGATGTGAAGCCAACCTGAAAATGGAGGCGTCATGGTGTGGGTGTGCGGGCGTTCATCTCTGTTGTGTTGTGTGTGTGTGTGTGTGTGTGTGTGTGTGTGTGTGTGTGTGTGTGTGTGTGTGTGTGTGTGTGTGTGTGTGTGTGTGTGTGTGTGTGTGTGTGTGTGTGTTCACGTTTCCGCCCTTTCTCTGCTTCCTTTTGTCAAGAGGTAATGAATTGGTTCGCATTTCGTTAACAAAGGAAGCTGTCCGCCCGTGACTGACCATTGAGACGTGTGTGTGTGTGTGTGTGTGTGTGTGTGTGTGTGTGTGTGTGTGTGTGTGTGTGTGTGTGTGTGTGTTCCTCGCCTACCTCTCGGTCATTGAGAGAAACGTGCTGTCAATAATAATATTGGGACCCGCGGAGCCTTCCCTCATTTCTCCCTTCCCCCTTCTTCCCCGAACGCCCGTCATTTTTTTTTTTTATTTATACATATTTTTTTATCATCTTTGTCCTCCTTGTGTAACTTCTTTCTCATCTCCCCCTTCTTCCTTCTCATCCTCCTCCCCTTCCTTGTTTTTCCTCCCTCTCTTTTCTTTTCCATCATTCTCCTCTTCTTCTCTAATTTCTTTTCTTTACCTTCACCCTCCAGTTCCTTTTATCCTCGCCTTCCTGCTGCCCTCCCTTCTTCCTTTCAATAATCTCCTCTCTCTCCTCTCTCTCTCTCTCTCTCTCTCACTCTCTTCTCTCTCATCTCTCTCTCTCTCTCTCTCTCTCTCTCTTCTCTCTCTCTCTCTCTCTCTCTCTCTCTCTCTCCCCTAACACAAATATTGATCCTCTACATCTTGTTTCTTCCATCGCATGTAATGAAGCTGGCCAGGACGTGCAAACCGTGTGTGTGTGTGTGTGTGTGTGTGTGTGTGTGTGTGTGTGTGTGTGTGTGTGTGTGTGTGTGTTTAAGGGTGTCATCATGAATATAAAGATAGTCTAGCAAGAAATCTGCACTATCAGTGAAAAGAACATCCATGAGAATGCTACTAATCATCTCAGTGGCATTTGGGAATGGTCTTAACGAAAGGTCTAAAACGTTTCAAAATACGGGGTTGTTTCTAAATGATAACGTCGTCCCACTGAACACAACACGACGGCAGCAGAACGCAGGAGAGGCGGAGCACGGACTGGCACGACTGCTATGCTGCCTGGGTAACAAGTAGAAGAGTAGTAACCACAAAGCTGCACACTGCTGGGCTATTGTGTTGCGGCGGTGTGTAACCAATAGGAGCAGCAGACACCCACGGAAGTCATAACGCAGACTTCCAACAGTAGTAACGAGACGGACCGAGAACAGAACTCGGCACACAAACATGTGGGAAATAGTCGGCCATTGTTAGCAGGGTAGATATATGCAACAGAAGCTGTGGTGAAATACATACGTGTGTACATGCATGCTTGTTTTGTAAATACTTGGTGTAGTTTTGTGAGGGGCGACATGTGGTTTGTTGGTGTTATGGATTGGTAATGGCTTGGGGTCATGTATCAGTTGTTAATGGTTGTCCTAAGTGAAGACTTTGCCAGAAGATGAATAATGGTAGCCAGTTTCAGGAGAGGAGTAGCAAGACAAAGGCAAAAAAGTAAATTGGACACGTTTTTTATTCCACCACTCCTGACTCGTAGGGAGCGGCTCCTTGTGTGCATTTTCTTTATCCATTTTTTCGCCCCTGATCGGTCTCCCTGGCACATAATAGAGAAGTGTCTCCAAATTTCACTAAGTATTTTTTAACTTACAAAAGGCATTGATAAGTCTGGAATGGCTTAGAAATTCCGAGGTGTAGAGGCTGTGGAAGTGGTGAGCGCCAGGTTAGTGTATGACGAGTGACCAGACAGACAGATGCACTGAGGTTACTGATTGACTCCACACAACCTGGCAATACGTAGTGGAGTAGATTATATTGACAGTGCACTGAAACTCCGCGCCCTGATGCCTCGTGGGCCGCTGTCATTGTGTCCTATCTTTAGACCAGATAAGACGCTGAAACGTTTAGGAGCAAGTTACGGTTTCCTCTGACCGTGCTGCCGGGCGTGGATCGCTGCTTGCGTTGTGCATAGACGTGTCCCGCTCTTCTCTCTAATGTGTGTACAGTCGTTTCCTCTTCCTCCTCCCTCTCCTCTTCATTCATGCCTGTCCATACTCTCTCTCTCTCTCATCTCTCTCTCTCTCTCTCTCTCTCTCTCCTCTCTCTCCTCTCTCTCTCTCTCTCTCTCTCTCTCTCTCTCTCTCTCTCTCTCTCTCTGTAAACCACAAACAATTATTAAGTCGCTGGACATTCCTTGCTGACTTTCGATTTATTGTTGTTGTAACTACTGAAGGTCCGTCTCCTAAACAAGGACACGTACGAGAAGAGCAGCTTTGAAGGCAGGTAACTTATGTACGGGAAAATGTAGTGTGGCCACGGAGAAGGGGACGCAGACACGCCTTGTTCACTCAGTCTCGTTGAGGCTGTGCATAAATGGCTTTAAGTCAGTGAAGACCTACGCTGCTTCATTGGATTCCATTACATACATACACCATAACGCTGTGCACATTACTCAGCCACTATACACTGGTATCCTCCCCCACACACACAGTAACAGTTGCAGATTACACTTGTCTCTCCAGTAGTGTTTTTAATTCTTCCCTAAGTTAGAGCGTTCTTGAGTGAAATTAAACAATCTGGGAGGGTCTAAAAAAGGTAATATTGCTGTATGAAGTCCCTTGTAGTTCATTATAATTCCTTGTCATATTGAAAGAGATCGAAATAGACAGTGAACACCAACCAAGTCAAGTCAGTCACGTGATATCGTCAGCACTCCTGCACCGCGCCCAGTGTTCCTCCCAGCCCTCAGCCCAGGAGAGGACGCCCACTGCTTGACTAGAAGGAAGTACTGGTTACCTCGTGTTGATTTTTTATGTCTCTCTCTCTCTCTCTCTCTCTCTCTCTCTCTCTCTCTCTCTCCTCTCTCTCTCTCTCTCTCTCTCTCTCTGTTATTACTGTATATTTCATTTTCTTATCTATTTATATAACATTTCCTCGTAGTGTCGTTTCTTTTCACATGTATTATTATTTTATTGTTAATCATCAGTCTCCACGTGTGCTCTTATATTTGTATCTGCTTGGTAAATATTTGTCTCTAACATTTCAACATCTCAAGCCAGAGGTAGGTAATTCTTGCTGCTTCTCTATGATTACTGCGGTTCCCTTCAGGCTGGACGATCAGGAGCAGTTCACCTTCAGTATTAGGAGGGAGTATATCAAAGCGTCCCACATTCCTCAGTAGCACCCCGCCCCTTCCTGCTCCCCGCCCCATCAGGCATCACCACCACCCAGCCCACACGCGGCGGGACACGCTTGTTTATTCCTCTTGTGCAGCGGAGACAGTCATTTGTTACTTTTCACTGATGCTGCACGGGTGGTGGTGGTGGTGGTAGTGGTGGGAGGCGTAGCGGCCACGTGAATGTTACGGTACTAACACACACACACACACACACACACGGGCACACACCACACATGCATACACACACCTGCCTCATGGTGATCGGTGGTAGTGCACATCTGGGTCATAGGAAAATGAATCACCTTAGCTACTTTTGAGGTGCGTAATGTTAGGTTAGGTTAGATCAAGTTAACCAACCTAACTTAACCAAACTGCACCATGCCAAAATAGCTGGTGTTTATCTTCACGTGGCCCGCTTGTCTTTACTGGTGGTTAACAAGTATGCTGAAATATCACCTTTTATTCTCCTGCCCACGCCTTCATCTCCCCTTACATTATTTATTGTTGTTCCGAGAAGGCGCGTCCGCAGACTGGCACACACTAGACGCCTGCCAGAGTGGGGGCGGCGAGGTCGTCAAGTACCGGCGAACACAAAGCATTGGCAGAACATAGTGGAGGGTTGTACTGAACCGCGACCAATTCACTCCAGCCCTCTCCCTTCCCTGCCCCCTCCTGGCTCATGGCACGTGCATTGCTTGAGGGTCTGACTTATGGAGGATGTGAAAGTGAGCGAAGCCAAAACTTTCTTGTTAAATTGTATACAGTATGAAGTAATAATGATATAACATACTCTCTCCACAGTGTCATAGTAGGTTGGTGCTGCATTGGGCGTCACAACTGGTGGAAGTGTGGGAGGCGCTCATAAAATTGCAGTATTCCGACAGTAAGTGGACGAGGCGGAGCGTAGTGAGGCAGGTGTGCGGGAGCCGGCTGAAGCGGAGGTCATTTATGAGGGTGTTAGTAAATCGTTAACGGTACGATTTTCCCAGTGGCAAGTGGTCGATAATGGAGTGACTCGTGGTGGCTGGGTCTGGCGGCGGGATCAGCCACACTGAGACAGGTGTTCCCTTTTCCCTCTTCCTCCCTCCAAGTCACGAGGAAATGTAAGCTTTTCATCCACGTGTCTTTTTTTTTTTTTTTTTCTCTCTCTCTCTGTTGACGCTATTAGAAGTGACACCCAGGAATGGAGAGAGTTTGCGGGGGGCGGTAGTCGATGCGATTAGTTTGTGTGTGTGTGTGTCTGTGTGTGTGTGTGTGTATGTGTGTGTGCAATGAGTCAGCTGAGGTTCTGATGTTTCTGAGAAGCATGAAGATAGCTCCCGGGCCGCCTGCCCTGACTTTCATGGTAGGCGTGGTGAAGCAACACCCGCGCTGCACCTCACCGTAAAACCGGCACGCCCTCCCGCTAGCCTTCACGCGCGCTGGCAACACAATGATGCCGTAATGGATCAGGGAAACAGAGCACCTGTTGGCAGGTTAGGGGCAGAGATGTGCCGGCCCACCGGGAGTCCTTGCCAGAAATAGTCGCGCACCCACAGCCTGTCTAGGGGCAAACTTGTGGTGGGCGGCCCGAGTGATGGCGGCTCCGGGGTGACAGTTGCGGGATAGAGAATGGTCAGGAGAGAGTTCCGTCACGTCTCGGCCTGTTGGGAAAAAAAATGTGTCGCCTGCAGTTGCTTTCTCTCGTGAAAAGACGATCGTCACGTTCATGCTTTCTCCCTCCACAACCCTTTGGCGTGTGTGTGTGTGTGTGTGTGTGTGTGTGTGTGTGTGTGTGTGTGTGTGTGTGTGTGTGTGTGTGTGTGTGTGTTTTGCATCGCATCGCGTCATGTAAACAGATGGCGATAAGAAGTGAATGATCTCTCTCTTATGGTCCGTCTTTCTCTTATGGAAGTGACGCACGTCCTGCAGACATGTATGAGTGAGAGGGAATGCTCATGACAATTCACTGCTTGTCTATACGTGTGTGTGTGTGTGTGTGCTGCTATGACAGTTGAGTAGGCCATTCACATAACGATTTAGAGGCAGCAGACACACCGCCATGCAAGGATAAATGGAGGACAGTGAGTGAGGAAGAAAGGGGAAAGGGAAGTGCACCGTGCAGACTAAAAAGAAAAGGCATATGGCAGAACCAGGGAGGATAAAGAAATGAGGAATGTAGGTTAGCGAGCAGGAGAGGAGAGAAAGAGATGAGTGAGCAGGACGCAGAAGGGAAGGAGGAATGAGCGTGGGAAAGAACTTGATAGAGGTGTCCGGAAAGGAAACAGGGAAATATAACAAAGGAAAGTAAATATAGGCAGTGTGGAAAGTTAAATACAGCTAAGAAGATGAGAGAGAGAGAGAGAGAGAGAGAGAGAGAGAGAGAGAGAGAGAGAGAGAGAGAAGAGAGAGAGAGAGAGAGCAGTATTTAAAGAAGGAAGCTGTAAGAGCGTGGTAGCTGGCATCAGTGTTATTCTGGCAGCTTGACGGACAAAAAGCGGCACAATAATTTGGTACATAGTGGTGTGATAACAAGTAGCCGTGCACCTCATAGCCCGGAAGCGCCACCTCCGACACACCTGCCGCGGAGTGTCAACAATCAGTAACCTGCGCCGGAAAAAAAAAAAAAAAACATCTAATGAACTACACCTCTCTGTTTTATAACCCGGAAGTCGACCTCACCTTGAAAAAAAAAGTGCCAGTAATTGCTATCAAAGTATAAAACTCTTGATTAACTGTTTTATAACCACGCCCTCCTCCTCCTCCTCCTCCTCCTCCTCCTCCTCCTCCTCCTCCTCCTCCTCCTCCTCCTCCTCCTCCTCCTCCTCCTCCTCCTCTCTCAGGCCCGGAAATTAAGACGGTGTACAAAGATACTTGCTGAAAGAAAAGAAAAACAAAAAAACTTTACTTCTGACCATCACATTTTGGTTTTAAGACAATGAAGTATTACAATTGAGTCATAAGAATGTGTGTGTGTGTGTGTGTGTGTGTGTGTGTGTGTGTGTGTGTGTGTGTGTGTGTGTGTGTGTGGTTTGTGTATAGATTTCGACGATTTTCGATAATATGAGGTGTTTTAGTATTATTTTCTCGCTTTTATTGTCTTGTGTGTATATTAAGGTTATTTTGTTTTGTTGTATGATGATTACTAGCTGGATGCATTTTTTGTGGTCAGTAGGTATGTATCTGTGTGTGTATGTGTGTGTGTGTGTGTATGTGTGTGTGTGTGTGTGTGTGTGTGTGTGTGTCCGATTTACAACGCGAAACTGCAGCGAGCGAATCTGTGGGCGTGTCATCAAGGTCACTCACGCCCCGCTGAAGGACTGAGGGAGGAAAGGAAAATAATAGAGAAAGGAAACACCAACACACTTTTTTCCACCTGACGGAGAAGAAAAATATGTATGTTTGTTCGTGTGTTGTCACGGAACATTAATTTTCCTTGCTGAATAAGTTTTGTTTATATTTTCTTTATTATTTTTACTAATATCAATAAGCACCGTTGAGGCATGAACAGAAAAAAAAAGAAATTGCATGTTCTTTTTATTTAATACATATTGCATTATATTTAGGTGTAGTAGAAGTAGTATTCACTTATTTATGTATTAATTTATTTATTTCATAGTGCCGGTAATCGAAATAACACACCGTCATTAAGCTCTTATTTCTGTCTGTCATTAGATAATTTAATTAGGTATATCCCGTTTATTATTAGCTCAATTAACTCCACCTATTCCTGGCATTGCTGGTTACGTATGTTGAACTTCAAAATACAAGAATTATAAGCTTATGATCAAGTTAATTGTGTTTTTTTTTATCATGACACACACAGAATTAACAAAGTATATTAAAATGACAATATCTTTATTTATTTTATTTATTTATTTATTTTTTTTTAGTGTCACCGATCACAGTAACACACCACCCTTAGTATGTGTGTCTTTTACAGTAGGAGAGGGAGTGAAATATTTTATCTTAGTCCACACACACACACACACACACACACACACACACACACACACGTAAAGAAGCATAGTCTTTTTATCGTATTGAGTAACTGTGTGACCTTCCCGTCCTTGTGTGAGTTGCTTAAATTACCAGACTTTTCTCTCGGTGCATCAGAAAGAAGAAAGAGGTCATCATGTGTCAGTTACCATACCGTGAAGCAGCGCAGCGTTTTCCTTGAACCGCTAACTAACTTTCCTTTCGCGTTTGTGTGTGTGTGTGTGTGTGTGTGGTGGCGGGGGAGGTAGGTGTGTGCGGTATATAGGTGAAGGAAAAAATTAATCCATGTATATTTATGAAATGTCACCGCATCCCAAGTCTTCATGTATAAAAAAATATTGTAGTGTATGAGTTTTTTATTTCTGTCTTCTTTTTTTTTTTTTATGAGTGTGAGGGATATTAATAACCGGCGATGTGATGGAGGTCCGCCAACCCCCAGCGGTACTCCCACACACACGGCAACTTAATATCGCTCTTATATTTCACGCCCACACCGCTGATTTTGTTCATACTTGTCAGAGAGAGAGAGAGAGAGAGAGAGAGAGAGAGAGAGAGAGAGAGAGAGAGAGAGAGAGAGAGAGAGAGAGATTGTCTTCCTGTCATCTGCTGTCTGAACTATACCAATTCCTAGCATTGCCATCTATTTGAATGTGAGAAGTGTGTGTGTGTGTGTGTGTGTGTGTGTGTGTGTGTGTGTGTGTGTGTGTGTGTGTGTGTGTGTGTGCGCCAAATTCCGGCAGTCAGCCATGTGTCCATATATTGGCTACGTTGTCGTGGGGCACCATTCATCCTCCGGGCTTGACAAGGAACACGGATGTACTAGTGCTCACTCAGCGCACGGGATTACTCACTACATTATCACGGCGGCAATACATCTCGGGCCACTTGAGACCGTGATATCAAAAGCGGCGTAATATTACCGTATGAGTGAGTGAGTGAGTGTGTGAGTGTGTGTAAGTGTTGTGGAGTGTTGGGAGTGTTTTCCGCCCCCTTCCCCTGCTAGGTTCTTGGCGGCTGCGACCCACCCCTGTGCGTGACGTCATCCCATGTAAACACCGCTGTCAGCCACCAGCCAACTCTGCGGCAGGTTCCGACGTGCGACACAGGCTTTGCCCAATATTCCCGAATGCTTGCTGTCTCGCGTCTGGGCATCCCCGCCCTGACGCGTGCACTGCTTCATTCTAGATGCTTCCCCTGCTGCTGAGACTCCCAGTTAAGCTTGAGAGGAAGGTTGAACTCATCAATGAAGTAAAGAAGTAAACAGAGGAGAATGTGTGCATGTGTGCCGCTAATGTGGGAGTGGTGGTGTGAGTGGATGAGTGCTGGTGTGCAGGTAACGGGAAACACGAAGGTCGTCCCTGGGCGAGGCCGCTCACTCTGTTCCCGCCACCTTTCTCGGCGGCCAGCAACGCAACCAGTCAGCGGGCACGCGAGGCCCGGGGGCTGGGGCGTCCAGGTGCTGCTTGGGATGATCTGGGGAATGGCGAGGAAACAAGGTGTTAACGGAGACCTGGCCGTTACTCGTTAAGCTCTACTCACTTTAAGCTTTGCAGTACACAGTTTGCATGGAGTGATGCATTATATGAAAAAAAATATTGTGTGCTATCACTATTATTATAAGTCTACTACTACTACTACTACTACTACTACTACTACTACTACTACTACTACTACTACTACTACTACTACTACTACTACTACTACTACTACTACTACTACTACTACTATTATTACTACTACTGTTATTATTATTACTATTATTATTATTATTATTGTTATTATTATTATTATTATTATTATTGTTATTATATTAATTTCTATGTAACATTGTTGAGTAATCATACTAAATGTTCCCTCCTCTGCCCTCCCTACCCTGTCTGCTGAGAAGCCTCCCTGCGGATCTCTAAGTACGAGTATCTTCAGAAGGTCAAAGTTGTCCAGGGATTTGTTTCCCCTCCTCGGCGACTCCGGTGTCATTCCCAAGGGCACCACACAAGCACAGACGAGCACTACTGAGTCTAAATGCTTTCAATACGAGTAGGGGGTTAAAAATTCGTACCCAGTCTCTCGTGTTGGCCTTGCGTCCGCGGCCTGGTAGGGGAGGTACAGGCGTGGCCCGAGGATATGAAGGGCTGTCCACCTTGAAAAGTGACTCGTGCTCCTACTACCCTACCTCCACCACTCCCAGCATTCATCCGCTCACACCCGCACCTCTTATCCACGCCACGTTCACCTGGCCTACTCCATTGGCCAATCGAGCAGTGTGTTGCGGCAAGGACTGTTTTTGTTGAGGCGACTCCGAACCTTATTGTGTGATTGGCAAACGCGGTGCTGGGGAGTCTCTCAGCCTCTTTTTACGGTTGTTGAGTGTCACGCCGATCTCTACCCCCCAACCCCCACTACTACCTACTTTTATCTCCCATGCACACACACAGACACACACACACACACACACAGACACACAGACAGACACCTCTGGTCGTGCCACTCTCTCCCATGCACCTCCCACGCCACACCCTCTCTACGCGTCACTCCTTCACCACACCCTCGGCCACACACCACCCCGACTCTGTCATTCTAGACGTTTTACTTCTCACCACCACACTTTCTCCCCGCCATTCTCCTCCACACTCACCACATTCCACTGCACAGCCAAACCACACCACCGCCACACCATTTTCTTACTAAATCGGGCGCCTTTATCACCAGCGAGTGGAGACTTTCAATCTAATACCATTCGGTCCTCTGGTGTGGAGTAAAGCGAATCCCGTATGCCTTATTGCGACACTGCGACACTTCCACATTCCTGGAGAGTAATGGCTCTGCTTCAAGCTAGCACAAGGGAGTTAGCCGACCGAGCAGCCTCTCGCCCTCCTGACCTTAAGTTGCACGGGTTGAATGGCTTTGGAAACAAGAGGAAGTATATAGCACTGCTTTTTGTACCGCGAGGCTGAGCTCAATACTAAAGGGTAGATAGATAGTAAGTATAAATAAATTGGTAAATAGGTAGATAGATAGACTTTTAGAGGATACAATAAAAAGAGGGAAAAAAAGACTTTTCTACCACACATGAAACTTCGTCAGACAGACAGACAGATATATATACTGTAAATGTATAGATTTATGGTTGAACAGATAGATAGATGAGTCAGATAACTACATGATGTGATGGACAGGTGGATGGGTGGACTAATAGAAAGGTAATTAAAATGGGCAAACAGATGCATGCTTTATAGATGGCTGACGGCTCCCTCTCCTTTTTAACACTCCTGCACCTGCTGCCAGATTTCTCCTGCGGTTTTTACAGGCTACCGACTTCTCCATATGTTCACCTCTCTCTCTCTCTCTCTCTCTCTCTCTCTCTCTCTCTCTCTCTCTCTCTCTCTCTCTCTCTCTCTCTCTCTCTCTCTCTCTCTCATCCCCTTAAGAGTTTTGTCGTATAGAAAATTGTATTATTCCTAAGGGTGATTGTTCTTTGCAGATTAAAAGTAGAAAGGTTTACTTAATCATCTCTCTCTCTCTCTCTCTCTCTCTCTCTCTCTCTCTCTCTCTCTCTCTCTCTCTCTCTCTCTCTCTCTCTCTCTCTCTCTCTCTCTCTCTCTCTCTCTCTCTCTCTCTCTCTCTCTCTCTTCAGTACACGCTTCCCGCCATTCTGCCTTAAGGATCCTTTTTAATGCAGGGATGAAAGACAAGAATTCCATCTCTTTTAACCACTTCCTGTCGCTTCCTCTGTCCGAGTCGCCGCTCCTCGTTCGCGTCCCCCTCGCTTCTCTCCGTGGCCTTGGAGTTGAGGACCTGAGGCCTTGTGTATACGGTCGAGACAACTTTCTACTTAAGTTATTATTTTTTTCTATTTTTTTTTCATGTCAATGTGTCAATGTTAGTCGTGTGCAGGACTGGTAGTGCTGATGCAGGTGTGGACATTATTAAGTGTATGAATTACGTACGCTGCTGGTTTATGATCATGATGCTTTAAGTGAGTAGGAATTGTGGTGTCAGTTAAGGGTGTATGCTGGTGTTAATGGTCGAATTACGGTGTCAGTTGACGTATTATATTGCTGGTTTAAGAATTATGGTGCGATTTTACGAATTATAATGCATGTTTACAAAATTCGCTTCCAGGTCCCTAATTACGCTACACTTTTACGAGTTATGCCACTGGTGTACGAAGGTTACTGTACTTTGGCTTTGAATTCATGTAATGTGGCTCTGATATTGAGAAGTTAAGAGAAAATAATGGACTATGATATTTACTTGTATAAAGAAAACTGTTTGTACAGGTGAAATAAATATGTTATGTGTGGATGTGAGATTAGAGATTTGTACACACACACACACACACACACACACACACACACACACACACACACACAGAGAGAGAGAGAGAGAGAGAGAGAGAGAGAGAGAGAGAGAGAGAGAGAGAGAGAGAGAGAGAGAGAGAGAGAGATGGGGGAAGCAGTCTTGAGCGGAGGCAGCAGGAGGGTGGCCTTGGTGGCGGCAGGTTTGTACGGGTGTTACCTGTGAAGGGAGGGAAGTACAGGTTGGTGATACGTGATTCAATACGCACACGCTTAAAAAAAATAACTATGATATCTTG
This sequence comes from Scylla paramamosain, assembly GCF_035594125.1. Classification (NCBI taxonomy): domain Eukaryota; kingdom Metazoa; phylum Arthropoda; class Malacostraca; order Decapoda; family Portunidae; genus Scylla; species Scylla paramamosain. The sequence continues at coordinate 26,405,236 of NC_087158.1, read as the reverse complement.
ACTAAGAACAAGAACTCAGGTGTGTGTGTGTGTGTGTGTGTGTGTGTGTGTGTGTGTGTGTGTGTGTGTGTGTGTGTGTGTGTGTGTGTGTGTGTGTGTGTAACCGAGAACAAGAATGAAAGCTGAAAAATAAAGGAATAAGTCAGCATAACAAACAGAACACTTGCGGATGTACACGTTGCATGTAAGTCATTACTTCTCCTGGGGGGCGTCGTTCTTCTCACAAAAGATAACAGTATCCTCATTTCCTCTTATCATTATCATCAATGTCATAATTCCCAGTATCATCAGAGGTTGCTAACCTTTCTACTCAACAAAAATACAGAAACGCGGCACAGGTTGTGTTCCGAACAGCCTCCCTGAGCTGGCGAGGGGAAGCGAGGCGAGGGAGGATGAGAAGCATCATGGGAGGCCAGCCAAAGCCTGCCATCGCTGTCCTGTGTGGAGAGTGTGAAGGGAAAGCAGATCATCTTCATCACCGCCCTCGTCGTTGTCATTGGCGAAATCATCATCATCATTATCATCTTTGGAAAACACTGAGACTGTGGCGTCATAACACTGAAGGCAGTCACACGGTTACTTGCTTCTGCGTTCATCTGGCGTAAAGAATAGCACCTCATGCTTGACTAAAAACCAGTGTTTTGAGTCAGCCTCTCACCCACGCGTCTCCCTCCAAGCAGTTTTCCTCACCTGTAGAGAGGCGGCGCGGGATGTCTCGGTCTTCTCCAGCTGTTCTCTCTTCATACTGTCTTGCTGGGAGAGTGAAAGTAATTTTCACTCGTAAATTTACATCAGCATACTCTCATCAGATTAATACAACAGGGATATATCACATTGATATTCCTTACACTGCTAGGATACCTCAAACAACAGGTCGTCTGAGAATCAGTTTCTCCATATATGTTTTTAAAATGACAACATAAACCAAATGAATGTATCAAGCGAGGGAAATTGTTGTCACGACAAAACCAAGAGTAATACATCTCGCTTCTTATGTAGTTGTAGTAAGTGCAGTGAGATTCCCTACTTAATGTCGAGTGACAGAACAATGTGGTGTTCACAAAGGAAGCAGAAACTGTTGTAGTGGCAGCAGTTGTAATGATAGTAAAATAAATAAATAACAGCAGTGAAAATCACCAAATGTAGTTCAGATGTGAAGCGCTGAACATTATTTAACTGTGAAAATCAATATAGTGATTTTTAAGATTCAAAAGATGTTTCCACAAGCTCCACCACACTGCTATGCATATTCTGGCCTCAGTATTCTGGCTGGGCAGGGTGACGGCAATTCCACAGACGGAAAGTGGCCTTGCATTTGAGGAGATAGTGAAGGTGAGGAGTGGAAAACGTATCTGGCAGACGTGCCTGTGAGGTTGACGGCCCTACCAGGCTGGATCTGTGGAGCACAAGGAAAGCCAAGGTGATTACGGTGCAGGTAGCTGCATATTGATAGGACAACAGAGCGGTCGAAGAGATAGGCTGTGGAGATGGCAGGCAACTGCCTGTTGGGACATCCAGGCGTACCAGTCGCCCCCGGTTAACGTTTCGGGAGAAGCTTTGGAGGACAGTCAGGTCAGGGATGGGAAAGAGGAAAGCTGCTTTAGCGGCCTAGCCAGCAATCTCGCTACCACTGAGATTTCTTCGCGGACCCGGGGGAGTGTGGGGGCAGTCGTGTTGCTGGAAGGTAAATGTTATGTATCCAAACGATGCAGACAACAGTGTGAGCGAGGTGTTCGTACATCACACGTAAGGACAGGAGAGATTTCTCAATACGAACTGATCCGTCGGTAAAAAATAATGTCTTGGAATGCCGTGTCCTCGATGATCTGTAATATTTTGAGGTGGATCGCTGCAGGGAGACGACACGACTTTTGCCGCAAGAGGCTGTGAAGGGATTGTGGATCGGAGGTGGATGCCGTGGTGGGTTGTGGTGCAAGGAGTCATTGTCTTTCCTGAGGAGGACGTCATGACTCCCATGGCAGAGACTGCTTCTGCTGTGCACGCTGCCCAGCTTTGTCGTTGACGACTGTCGTTCGTGAGGCCGGCCAGAATGGGCAGAAGGAACATGAAGAGGTGGGCTATCTGGCGAGGTGTCAGGCGGCATGTTTCTTGAAGCGGCGCCGACCCGGAATCGACACTCATGTTGGAGGTTACTGATATTGTTTCGTTTGGAAGCAATGCCTGGTCCTTATTTTGTCATGCAACTAACGATTTGGTAAGGGTAGGGAAGCTCGGAGCTCTGTAGTTCAGGAGGGTACAAATGCTACTGAAATAATGGTCTCCGCACCAGGAAGCTTGTGCCCACTTTTCACGCTGGTAATTATTAGCAAGGGGCTCCGTAAGATGCATCTCTCGGTGGGTGACTGCGGGAGCGGGGAGGTTAGGACAGTATCGAAACATGCCAGTAATGCCGAGTCTCTGAGAGGGTCAAAAACATTCTCTCTCTCTCTCTCTCTCTCTCTCTCTCTCTCTCTCTCTCTCTCTCTCTCTCTCTCTCTCTCTCTCTCTCTCTCACTAGAACGGCCTGAGGTGGATGTGGAGAGCAAGACAAACATAATCTACAAGGAAAAAGACATACGAATCCTGCCCAACCGGAAACCAACCAAGGAAAGGTCAGAGTCAAAAGTCAACCAGTGGAAAAAAAGGACAGACATGAGCGTGTGTCACATCAGTCATGGGTCAGAGAGGATACCGAGCAAAAGTCAAAGTATGTTGGAGTATCAAGCGACACACTTCCTCCTGGCATACAGAAATATAGCAGGTGATGACACACTTTGCTCTCTTCCTTATGGACATCGCTTAGTGGTTACTCTGTTCTCTCCTTTCACTTTGTACTCATCACAGCGGCATTTCCTCCCTCCCTTTCTCCGTTCCATCACTCCGCAGCACCCTTGGCACACCGCAAAGCACTATTTTCAAACCCATTGGACGCTTATATTATAGACAATTTTCAAAGGTCACAGAGATGATTAGCCAGGTTTTCGGATGGATATCTTTTGCCTCTGATACGTATAATTCATAAGAAGATAAGAAAATAAGAGAAGCTGCAAGGAGCCATCAGACCTATACGTGGTAGCCCCGTTAAACTTTCGCTAGTCAAAAAAAAAAAAAAAAAAGAAAAGAAAAAAAAATTACTGAAAATCCCTATAAATTTTTACTAGAGCTTGTTATAAGTAGTCTAGAATATCAAACTCCTCAGCTCGCCCTTATTTACCCCTGGTGAGAGTCCTGAAACATTGTCTTCTGCTGCAAGGAGTGGTGCTTCTGAGACTGTGTGGTAAGTCTGTGTATAACTGTCACCACGGTCATTACTCCACCCTTGACTTATTAGGAGGAGGTGAGGACATGAGGAGGAAGAAGAAGAGAAGCAGGAAGATTTAAGAAGAGGAGAGGCACAAGGAGGAGGAGGAGGAGAAGGAGATTGAAAAGGAAAACGACAAGAAGGAACGAAGGAAAAGAGAGAGATGAAGGAGGAGGAAGGTTGAGAAAACGATAAGAAGGAAGAGAAGGAGAGTGAAGACGGGAAGTACAGGAAGGAGGAGGAGGAGTAGGAGGAAAGGTTGACTTGTTTATTCTTCATCCATTATCCTCGAAACCTTAAAACGAGAGAGAGAGAGAGAGAGAGAGAGAGAGAGAGAGAGAGAGAGAGAGAGAGAGAGAGAGAGAGAGAGAGAGAGAGAGAGAGAGAGAGTTTTTATGTGATTTACCTTAGTCGTTTCCTGCATTCCTTAGAATCTATCATGGCAAAATCCAACACGCATCCGCAATAAGTTACGTCACTCCACCCTTTTCTCTTGTCCTCTTCCTCTGCGTCCTCTCCCAGCTGCGCCTTTACCATCAACCCCTTCTCTCTCTCTCTCTCTCTCTCTCTCTCTCTCTCTCTCTCTCTCTCTCTCTCTCTCTCTCTCTCTCTCTCTCTCTCTCTCTCTCCCCCCGTCACCACCGGAAAGGTCAAACTGGGTGTTGTTTGGCGGAAGTCCTCTCGCACATACTTAGTGAGCATGTCCGCCACTCCTGCACACAACTATCCCCCCCCCCCCAACCCCTCTGGCCCTTCTTTCACTGCCCCGCCCGCCCCGGAGATGTCTTGCCCTTTATTCAACAGTCCATCACTCCGTAACACTCATTCAGAACCCCTTAGTAGTTGTTTCTCGTGGTGAGTGGGAGAGGAGAGACGTAGTGCGTGATTGACCCAAAGTTTGTTCCCAGTTCGTTGTCCTCGCTCTCCAGCCGTGTCTGGGGTTAAGTGGGCTGCCCGGGGTGGCGGGGGTGTTCTACGTGGGCTGCCAGGCACGGAGGGAGCAAATAGGCCAGAGCAAGTACTTCTCCTACCTTTTTATTTGATTTTCCTAATTTTTTTCTACTTTCACATCGGCTGTTCGTTCGTAAATTTCTACTTTTTTTCTATTTTTTCTACTTTTTCCTACTTTTACATTGGCTGTTCGTTCATACATTTCTCTCGACCTATTCTGCTTATTTTCATCATACTGTTTTTCATCTTTTTATGTGTCAACGATACCGGCGTTAGGAAAAAAAAATAGATGAAATGAAATAAAAGGTCGCTCTTAATATCATTATCTAAAAAGAAACAGGAAGTGATTACGAGTAACCAAGAAAGATACCCAGTTTAGCTTCTGAGATATCTTGATTCTCCTCTTTTTAAACAGTTCAATATTAAAATGCCCGAAGTAATATTAAAGTTATACTTGGCACTGGTCAGACCTCATCTAGACTACGCTGTGCAGTTCTGGTCCCCACATTACAGGAAAGATGTAGGTCTATTAGAATCAGTACAGAGAAGAATGATTAAAAGTTTTACAGGGGATGAGGAGTATTCCTTACGAGGCGAGATTGAAGCTGTTAAATTTACAATCTTTAGAGAAACATAGGTTAAGAGGGGACCTGATAGAAGTCTTTAAGTGGTATAAGGGTTATAACAAGGGGGATGTAAGCAAAATTCTTAGGATCAGCAACCAGGATAGAACAAGAAATAACGGGTTCAAGCTTGAAAAATTTAGGTTTAGGAAAGAGATAGGAAGAAATTGGTTCTCAAATAGAGTGGTAGATGAGTGGAACGGACTCAGTAATCATGTTGTTAGGGCTAGGACATTAGGGAGCTTTAAGAGAAGATTAGACGGGTTTATGGATGGGGATGATAGGTGGAAATAGGTAGGTATATTTCATACAGGGACTGCCACGTGTAAGCCTGGTCGCTTCTTGCAGCTTCCCTTATTTCTTATGTCCTTATGTTCTAAGTCAGAAGCGGGAGGGAAGAAACAGAAACAGGAAGAGAGTTTCAGAGTGTACGAGTAGAAGGGATGAAAGAGTCAAGATACTGGCTGACCCTTGCATTAGTGGAGTGAACAGATCCTGGGATGGGATGGGAGCGTGTTGAGGGGGCCCTGTACACCCAGTACGCATTTCCTTCCGCCGTGCAACCTTTGATCTAAAAGTGACGAGCCTGTGGAGGGGAACGCCACTTCCGGACACCAAAGAGTCTTATTTATTTGTTTATTTTTTTCACAGAATGTACTATGCCGAAGTGCCTATTACCTGGAGATTCATTGGTACTTTTATGGACCTTATTGTTAGAGAATCCTGTTATTGTTTCTCTCTCTCTCTCTCTCTCTCTCTCTCTCTCTCTCTCTCTCTCTCTCTCTCTCTCTCTCTCTCTCTCTCTCTCTCTCTCTCTCTCTCTCTCTCTCTCTCTCTCTCTCTCTCTTCAGTCCACTACTAACTGTCTTGCCTTCTCTGTTGCTCCTTGCTGGCCCACCTGTCCTTGTGTGTGTGTTTATGCAGTGTGTGTGTGTGTGTGTGTGTGTGTGTGTGTGTGTGTGTGTGTGTGTGTGTGTGTGTGTGTGTGTGTGTGTGTGTGTGTGTGTGTGTTATTCACCTTGGGTTGTCTGGTGGTCTTGCAACACAACCAGCCATTCCCCTACGGAAAGAGCTCGAAGCTAATCGTGTGTGTGTGTGTGTGTGTGTGTGTGTGTGTGTGTGTGTGTGTGTGTGTGTGTGTGTGTGTGTGTGTGTGTGTGTGTGTGTGTGTGTGTGTTAATTATCTTGTAGATTACTGTTATGCAAATATTACACGTACTATTAAACTACTTAATTTCTATACGTATGCAATATTGTGTAATATTTACTTTCTTCTTCTTCTTCTTCTTCTTCTTCTTCTTCTTCTTCTTCTTCTTCTTCTTCTTCTTCCTCTTCTTCTTCTTCTTCTTCTTCTTCTTCTTCTTCTTCTTTTTCATTTTTTTCCTGCTCTTAGCGTTTATACGATGTTGTTGTTGTTGTTGTTGTTGTTATTGTTTGTTTGTTTGTTTGTTTGTTTTTCTTTCATCCTTTCTTTCTTTCATTCTTTTTTTCATTTTCTTCGTCTTCTTCCTCATTGCAGTAGAAGTAGTGATAACAGTCATAATCGCACCACCACCACCACCAGTAGTAGTAGTAGTAATAGTAGTAGTAGTAGTAGTAGTAGTAGCAGTAGTAGCAGTAATAGTAAAAGCAACATTACAAGATGCAGAAGTAGTACAACATTTTTATATTGATGATGATGATGATGATGATGATGATGATGATGATGGTGCGGTTGTAACAGTGCGCTCTTTGTTAACCTGTGGAACATACTGAGGTGGGGCATGGATGATGTACGAGTATGTGGGCGCAAGCATGACCGAGGCACAGGAGGTGGAGAAGGTGGAGGAGCACAGTGGTTGGCGGAACTGATTATGTTTCCTCCACTTTCACTCCTCAACCCCTCCAGCAGGACGGTAACCTTGCAGGGGGAGGGAGGGAGGGAGGCAGGGAGGGAACTGTATTGTAGAGAAAAGGGAAAGATGAGAAGGTGTCTGGAAAAAAAATAAAATGAATAAATAAAAAGAGAAAAGCAAAAACAAGAGAAAGTTCGAATCACAGAGAAGGAAAGAAAGTATTTGGGGGAAAATTTAAACTGAATCGAAAAGGAACGTGGAGAGAGAGAGAGAGAGAGAGAGAGAGAGAGAGAGAGAGAGAGAGAGAGAGAGAGAGAGAGAGAATTTAATTTTTTCCAACGTAGTTAAATGATAAATGTCAGCCTTCACTCAGCTCCTCAACCTCCAGTACTCTCTTGTGCAATCCTCCTGCTGCCTTTCCTCCTTCTCCTCCTCCTCCTCCTCCTCTTCCTCCTCCTTTGTATTCCCCTGCCTCACCTTGATCCACTTTGGTCAGGATCTCAACGCATTTCTTCCTTGCTGTTTTTCACAACGACAAAAAACATTATCTCACACCCAGTCAGCCTTCCCAAGGACCCTTTGTATTGCGCCCTTTGTTGATAATAGTAGTAGTGGTAGTAGGAGTGGTGGTGGTGGTAGCAGAAGTAGTAGTAGTGGTGGTGGAGGCGGTGGTGGTGGTGGTGGTAGTGGTAGTAGTAGTAATGGTGGTAATGGTAGTAATAGCAGTTGTTGTTGTTGTTGTTCTTGTGATAGTTGTAGTAGTAGTAGTAGTAGTAGTAGTAGTAGTAGTAGTAGTAGTAGTAGTAGTAGTAGTAGTAATATTCATAGTAGTAGAAATTGCAATAGTAGGAGGAACATCAGATACTGACGAACCATTTAAGCGTAGTAGTAGTAGTAGTAGTAGTAGTAGTAGTAGTAGTAGTAGTAGTAGTAGTCATAACATGAGAACCCGACTAATTATATATGTCGTCTTTGAGTGGTCCCGATAAGAGAATTAAAAAAAAAAATACTAGTCTATATTTTATTCATTTGTGTTCTAGTCATCCATTGTGGCCGGTGACTAGGCAATGGTGGATTTTCTTTTTGAGGTAATACTAATAGCTGTGATTTATTGACTGAACCCATTGAACAGTGTGTGTGTGTGTGTGTGTGTGTGTGTGTGTGTGTGTGTGTGTGTGTGACAGATGGGAAGCGAGAGCTGGTTGAGATAGAAAGTATACACATTCTCTCTCTCTCTCTCTCTCTCTCTCTCTCTCTCTCTCTCTCTCTCTCTCTCTCTCTCTCTCTCTCTCTCTCTCTCTCTCTCTCTCTCTCTCTCTCTCTCTCAGCTAGTCTAATACGAGGGGCGTGATGTTTTCCCTGGTGTTATGACATCCAATTATCTGGGCTGAATTAGTACAGTCATTCCGTTCACACTGTTTTGCTGGCGACGAGTGACGGTAGCTGGAATTGTAACGTGAAGCACTGTTGTTATTGGCGGCAGCAACTCTGAATCTCACCACACACACACAAACACACAAACAAACACACACACACACTGTATTGTAGGGTATATCTTGAAGGTCACACAAACACGGATTAAGGAGGTTCTTTTCCCTAGATATTACGTAGGTTAAGGTGTCGCAAGTGTGTGTGTGTGTGTGTGTGTGTGTGTGTGTGTGTGTGTGTGTGTGTGTGTGTGTGCAAGCGCCAACGCACGACCATGCAGTTATCATTGTATTTACCCGTCAGGCATTCTCTGTGATTGCTTTAGACGCTCTGGTGCACCACGAGTTCTTTAAAGAAATACAAAGCTGCAACCAAACAATAGACGATTATTTTTAGGGCAGTGACTGACAGTTGTGCTTTCTTCGCTGGTTGCAAAAGACGCATTACCGCCACTAAACAACAGGCCGATGATTTGTAAGGATTTTTTGACAAGCAGAAAATCGAGATAAATACTTGATCCTGGCCATAACGACCCTTGATCATCTAAGACTTTAAAATAATAAGTTAATTAGATTAGGTTAGATTAAAAATGCATATATTATAGTAACGTGTGTAACAATGATATGTGATTTCTACTCAGAAAAATAGTTTCCGCCTTCAGAATGGAACAACTGTGAGCCATTGAATATACTTAATGAATCCTTAACAATTACTGTCCCCATCCTCCACCATTTATTACACGTCTGACAAAGGCTTGTGCTTTTAACCGCTTTGTATCCTCATAAAGGCTATTTTCAAATTTTCCATTGATAACACAGGAGCTTTGTTGAACTAACACTGCAATCATCAAAAACACCCTTGAAAGTCCCAGTAACATCCACTAAACCTGTTAGGTGCATTCGAGATAGGACGCTGACACATTTGCGAACATTGTCTGAAGTGATGCAATTTGTCCACCTTCAGGGAGTGGGCGCGGACGTGGTCATTCAGATCCCGTCGGAGAACATCAGGGACCAGGACGGCCGCTACCGCCTCGACTACTGGCCCCCGCATGGTAGCCCGCTCCCCAACACCACCTTCACACCCGCCCAGGTCTCCGAGGGGTGGAATTGACACGGGCGCTCCCAGGTACCAGGTATAATTTCCAGCTGTACTATACCAACGCCACCATCAGCGACTACCCCACCTGGACGGCCTCCATCACAACAGGTGAGTGAGAGGGGAACCAGTACTTGTAATGTGCTTGTCCGTGGCACTCCATTATACTGAGGAGTTAATGCTCTCTCTCTCTCTCTCTCTCTCTCTCTCTCTCTCTCTCTCTCTCTCTCTCTCTCTCTCTCTCTCTCTCTCTCTCTCTCTCTTCATATATCTTTTGTCTTAGCATATTGCGTCACACCAGAAAGTGTATGCTAACGAGGTGGAGATATCAAGAGACGGTTGCACAATTCAGAGATGATGATGTATCAGAACAATGACTGTAGTGACTTATGCAAATGATCCTCTTTCACGTCGGGAACAATGGCGACTGTTAGCCTCACTCACGACTGTCTGTCTGTCTGGCTTGCTTGTGGTGACGGTGGGTTACAACGTCACCAAGACTTCCTTCCACGCCACTCCCGTCCTTCCGTAATTAGCGCGGGTCTCGTATTTCCTGATCACCTGTTCCTGCTTCCCCAGACACAGCGGGGCCGACCCTCACCCCCTCACTCCCTCAATCCTCAGCTGTCACACCAATCGTGGAAGCTGCACCGCAAAAAAAAAAAAAAAAAGAAAGAAGGCTCCGGAAAATGGCACAGGAAAATATCAGTTGAAAATGTGTGTGTGTGTGTGTGTGTGTGTGTGTGTGTGTGTTGGTGGGTGGATGGATGGGTAGGTGAGAGAGAGAGAGAGAGAGAGAGAGAGAGAGAGAGAGAGAGAGAGAGAGAGAGAGAGAGAGAGAGAGAGAGAGAGAGAGAGAGGAGACACTAGTGATGCATCGAATACTAAAAATTAGAGATCCGCGAGGGCGGAGGCGGAGTCGGATGTGTATTTTTCATAAAATGCGGTTGTGGATAAAAGTGCGGAGCTTAAAATATAATTTTTTTGTGGATACTGATGCAGCTGTGGATTATTTTCACCTCCCCCATGTGGATACTGATGCGGTTGCGGATTATTTTCACCTCCATGTGGATACTGATGCGGTTGTGGATTATTTTCACCTCCATATCCGGGGTTGCGGATACGGATGCGGATTTTTTTTACACATGACAGTCAGTTATGCAGTATAAACAGTAGTACTATTTCTTATATATTATATAGTGACGAGTTTCAGGCACACTTAAATGTTTATGCACGAGTACATACTACGTACAGACGGTTTCCTACTTGATGAAGTAGCCTTCCTACTCCCCCAACCCCTCCCACACACTTTTTTTTTTTTATAGCTAAAGCAACATGTCAACTCACGAGATTTTCACTGGCCAGAAGTCGTGACGTGTAAATTAAGCCACACCTCCTTTCTAAACCCCATTCCATGTCCATGACCAACAAACGGATTGGTAGCAGACGTAGGTGAAACTGTAGGGAAGCTAAGATCACACTTGGTCTCGAACTGTTTGTTTTCTTAACCAAGCTATGAAAATATCAGTTGGACTTGTCATGCACTCAAAAAAACACGATATGTTATATATTTTCTTTCCTGTTAGTCACACTCAGACAAACATGGGATGTTGTTATCTATTTAAGTAATCGTGAGGCGTGCCCGAGTGCTCTCTCTCTCTCTCTCTCTCTCTCTCTCTCTCTCTCTCTCTCTCTCTCTCTCTCTCTCTCTCTCTCTCTCTCTCTCTCTCTCTCTCTCTCTCTCTCTCTCTCTCTCTCTCTCTCTCTCTCTCACCTAAACGTTCAGGACATTTCTTACAATATAACAAACACACACACACACACACACACACACACACACACACACACACACACACACACACACACACACACACACACACACACACACACACACACACACACACACACACACACACACACATATCACGCATAGCACAGGTGGAGGGTGATGAGAGGTCATCATTCTCTTGGGTCAATGGATTAACTTCTGGAGAGAGAGAGAGAGAGAGAGAGAGAGAGAGAGAGAGAGAGAGAGAGAGAGAGAGAGAGAGAGAGAGAGAGAGAGAGAGAGAGAGAGAGAGAGAGAGAGATGGGGAAGTGAAGGCAACAAGACGCTGTCCTGCCTGTTGTATCCTATTAGAATTGTAACTAAGGAGTCATAGATGTTAGGATTTTTACTTTTTTTTTTATTTCTATGAAATCTCAGTTGTCAGAGAGAGGGAGGGGGCGCTTAGATGGAGGAGATAGGGAGGGGGTATAAGAACATAAGCACATCAGGCTTCTTGAAGCCTGATGGCTTCAAGAAGCCATCAGGCCTACACGTGGCAGTCCCTTTATGAAATATACCTACTTATTTCCGCCTGTCATCCCCATCCTTAAATCTGTCTAATCTTCTCTTAAAGCTCCCTAACGACTCATCACTAACAGCTTGATTACTGAGTCAATTCCATTCATCTACCACTCTATTTAAGAACCAGTTCCTTCCTATATCTTTTTTAAGCCTAAATTTTTCAAGCTTGAACCCGTTATTTCTTGTTCTATCCTGGTTACTGATCCAAAGAATTTTGCTTCCGTCCCCCTTGTTATAACCCTTATACCACTTAAAGACTTCTATCAGATCCCATCTTAACTTACGTTTCTGTAAAGAGTGTAAATTTAACAGCTTCAATCTCACTTCGTAAGGAGAACTCCTCATCCCCTTTATCCTTTTAGTCATTCTCCATGAGAAATGTAGAAACAAGGAGGGAGTGGGGATGGGGAGGCGGACATGGAGGGGGTTGAGAAAGGTGTGGCTTAATTTACACATAACGACTTCTGGCCATTGATATTCACCTACTAAAATCTCTTGACTTGACACGTCGCTTTAGAGAAAAAAATATGGGTAGGAAGGCTGCTTCATCAAGTATGCAGCCGTCTGTACGTATGTATGTATGTATGTATGCATCTCTCTCTCTCTCTCTCTCTCTCTCTCTCTCTCTCTCTCTCTCTCTCTCTCTCTCTCTCTCTCTCTCTCTCTCTCTCTCTCTCTCTCTCTCTCTCTCTCTCTCTCTCTCTCTCTCTCTCTCTGTGTGTGTGTGTGTGTGTGTGTGTGTGTGTGTGTGTGTGTGTTGCATTGACTTATCTGTTAAATAATCTAAATTTCTTCTTTCTTACTTTTCCACGTACAGTACATGATCTTGCTGTTTCTTGTCTTGTCATTCCTTTTCATTAGTATTCATGATATTTCTCTTCTCTGTCCATGCCCAGAGTGAACGAGACTTAAGCTTTCCCAGCCTCTCTTACGACACCTGTATTTACCATCATTTTCGTCGCCATTCTTTGTACAATCCTCCAGTGTGTTCGTGTGTGTGTGTGTGTGTGTGTGTGTGTGTGTGTGTGTGTGTGTGTGTGTGTGTGTGTGTGTGTGTGTGTGTGTTTGGTTACTTACCATGTTTTCAAGACGTGTTCCCATTCTCAAGCTGCATTTATAGAAGTTATTTTGATGTGTCTTACAATAGTCGCCATTTGAAATTAGTGTTATGAGCTTCGTTATTTATGCAGACATCATTCATAATACTAGTCAAGTCCCTACGCATATTGACATCATCCAGAAACATGACGGGAGGTAAAAGTGACCCTGTGGCGCACGCTACTTGTGAGACTCTCAAGTGTTCATGTGGACGACACATGAGTGGCCCGTTACTCCATTGTGTTTGTGGCTTTGTATTCAAAGCACGGTGGCAGTATTAATATATCATTCTTGTTTGTGACTCCACCGCTGTATTATTTCTGCCCTAGATTCTGGTCACCTGATGTTATATGATGTCACCTAAGCTTGTTGTATCAGGTGAGTCAATCTTTAGCAGACATATTCGAACAAGGTTAACAAAATACGTATAATTCAGGGGATCCTCCTTATGTCCTTGATAACTAGGCACTGTGCAATGGTATGAATTGTCACTCCTCCACTAGTTTAGTTTTTATATCAGTCTAGCAAGCAGTGAATCTTGTTCACCTTACTGTTACTGTTACGTCAGCATCATCAACGAGTTGCTCTGCTGTAAACAAACGACTTTCATGTATCTTATATATATATATATATATATATATATATATATATATATATATATATATATATATATATATATATATATATATATATATATATATATATATATATACGAACAGATTCGCTTATTTTAATTCTGGAAACAGGGTTTTCAAAAATATTTCCCTGACATTAAGATTTTACTTTTTCTCATATCCATGTGCTTCATTTCCATTCTGAACCTTTTTATTGTGTTTCACTGAGTGTGTGTGTGTGTGTGTGTGTGTGTGTGTGTGTGTGTGTGTGTGTGTGTGTGTGTGTGTGTGTGTGTGTGTGTGTGTGTGTGTGTGTGTGTGTGTGTGTGTGTGTTTCTTGGCGCGCGAGTGGATGAATCACCCTACCTTTCTCTATTTCTCTTCGCAGTGCCTGCTCCACCCAGAAATCTTGACATCCAGGTTCTGTCAGAAAAGAATGCCTCTGTGACTTGGGATCCGCCGCTCAGCGGGAGTTATTCCGCCTTCAAGCTCAAAGTGATCCCACCGTCGGAGCCGCAAGACAGCACCAGGAACGTGGTGATCAAGGAGGCTCAGCTTCCTTTCATCCTGCGAGACTTGATTCCTGGGGCATCGTACGAGTTGCAGCTATACACTGTTTACGAGAAGAAAGAAAGTGATGCGTATATTTCATCTAAGTTTACCACTCGTAAGTTGTAACAGCATAGCATGCCGTTTTTGCATTTATATTCGTTTCATAAAAAAATGATCTTATGCTTTGCATTTTTACAGAGGATTGGATTTTATGTTTAGGGGGCAGATGGAGAGAAATGACGTTTTTCTTGCATGTAGATTTGTTTTTAGAGTATTTATTTATTTATTTATGTAACGTAATCATTCTTGACTACCAGCTACTTTTGCACGAGTCATTAGTTATGTTTTATTTTTTATCTGACATTGGATGTATACATTTTTTTTCCTATCAGTTATGTTGTGGTCAATAAAACGGTCTGAACATTTTAACCTGTATCTCGTTATTTCTCTGAGTGTGCATCTTAGACACTCTGTCAATGGAATGTTGTCCATTCATTGTTTTCTCTCACCCTTCGACAGGACCCAACGTGCCAGGCCGATTCATCGTGTGGTACAGAAACGAAACCACCATGTTGGTGTTGTGGCAGCCGCCTTATCCAGTCGGCGTTTACTCCCACTACCGGGTGAGTGTGGCCGGTGGCTGCAGGGCTGGTTTTTCTGTTTGTAAAATCCAGTCTTGCAATAGCTCGCGTGAGTCAGGTGGGCAGTGGTGCGTGGCTGTGTAGCGTTATCACTTTTATAATCAATTACTTGAGAGGGACTAGCAGGAGCACAGCTGTGTGACCATTGCCGTACATGGATGTATATCCTGAAATCACCCCTCACTAGGGTGCACAGACAGATTTAGGGAATGACCTCTCACTGCCCGTGAAGCTTGGCCTCCAGAGCCAAAAAAGGCCTACACTTTTAGTAAGCGTATTGTGTGTGGGCCATCTACTCAATGTTGAGTATGTGGTGAGCGCAGGAAGCAGAACGAGCAGTGAACGGGTGGGTGCAGCAGCCGGAACAGAATAGTGGTGAGGGAGGCTTCTTCGGCGTGACGGGTGTCGTCCGGAACGCCTCCACCTGTGCACCAGGGCGTCCAAGAGTGACGAAGTGTGTCCAGGAAAAATGCAAATCAGTGCCCCTCATGGACAGTCATCCATTTGAATGACGCTCACCTCCCGTACTTTCCCCCGCGCTCCGCCGCCCCACACTGCTTCAACACCGTCAGGCGACACCACCAGTACTAACACCATTACCAACCAACACCAGCAGCATTAACATCACCACCAACTCCTCCAGTACTAACACCGTGATTGATGCTCCGGTATTAGAACTATTTGTACCTTAGCTTTCATTGTTACCACCATCACCACTACCATTATCATTCTTTCGAGCACTGAAATAACAACAAGAGGAACAGCAGCAGCAGAGCCACACAGAACCCTTCACCCACCTCGCTGTGCTGTGTTCACGTCAGAAAGTCACACGCAGGTAATGTGAGCCAAGGCAGCAACTGTGTAGGATTACTATGTTCCACTTTTATTAACCCAATGCCAATTCAGGTAAATTGTATGTAGTTTGGCACAATTATCTTTACTACTACTACTACTACTACTACTACTACTACTACTACTACTACTACTACTACTACTACTACTACTACTACTACTACTACTACTACTACTACTACTACTACTACTACTACCGCCACCAGCATCTATACTTCCACTGAACTAGCACCATCAGAATGAAGGGGTGCATACATTTCGTACGGGTTGCAAGGAGAGTCACGTATCATGGCAAGTAAAAGTATAGCATGCTGGTCTCATGTCGTGGCCACCTGCATCGCTTCATTTGAGTTCTTCGCTTAGATTTTCTTGTTAGGACACATGAAGGGGAGAGAGTGTACTTTTCTAGGGTGAGGAACTTCAGCGTCAACAAAACCTTACAAACATGTGTGGCAATCATTGGCGCGACGTGGTGAATCATGTGTGAGTATTACCGAAGGATTGAAAGAGAAAGAAACATCTTTTTCCTCGATAATAGCTTTTTAGACTTGTAAATGCAAATCATGACGGAAACTGTTGGTTAGGTTTCACTTTTTAGGCTTCATTCATCGATAACTATCCTCAAAAGAGAGGTCCTGTTAAGGACATACAGTTCTTGAGATATTATTTCATGTGACACTTTAGTACACGATATGACAAGTACAGGATATCCAGACTCTTAGCTATCCATGGGTGCAGGAGGGAGACGCTTACATTTATGAGTGTACCAAAATAAGAAAGGATGTTTATATATGATCATGAAAGCAAACATTATTCAGACTGCTACTTCTCTCTTATGTCATGCCTTGTAGTAGAGTTGGTTATGAACTGTGAAGGCTAATGTATGTGCTTCCTCTTCCCTCCCTCCCACCATCCTCTCGTGCAGGTGAGCATCAAACCAACTGACGCTTCAGAGAGTGTATTGAATGTGGAGAAGAAAGGGGACCCGCCAGGACCCGCTCAGGCAGCTTTCTATGGCCTCGTCCCAGGTACTAATTTGAAACCCCTTTGCACCTTGTCCCTACCCTCTCTCTCTCTCTCTCTCTCTCTCTCTCTCTCTCTCTCTCTCTCTCTCTCTCTCTCTCTCTCTCTCTCTCTCTCTCTCTCTCAGGATTGTTAGTAAGATTTTTTAAAATTATCAAGTAATAATATTTCTTTTATTATTTAACATACATTATTATTATTATTATTATTATTATTATTATTATTATTATTATTATTATTATTATTATTATTATTATTATCATCATCATCATCATTATTATTATCACCTCTGTGTGTGTGTGTGTGTGTGTGTGTGTGTGTGTGTGTTTCAGGGCGGGCTTACGAAATCTCTGTGGAGACGGTGAGTGAAGACCAGATCTCCAACCCCACCACCGCCCAGTACCGCACCATCCCACTGTCCCCGCGAAACATCACATTCGACACCAAGACCCTCACATACCACTCCTTCACCGTCCACTGGCAGGCTCCCAAGGGCAGAGGGTGAGTACTGAGGTGTATGAGACATGATTCACTGATAGCAAATGGCAGGGACTTTGTTTTTTTTTATGTAGGAGGGACACTGGCCAAGAGCAACAAAAATCCAATAGATAAAAAAAAAAGCCCACTGAGATGCCAGTTCCATAAAAGGGTCCAAAGCGGTAGTCAAAAATTGAAGGATAAGTGTCTTGAAACCTCCCTCTTGAAGGAATTCAAGTCATAGGAAGGTGGAAATACAGAAGCAGGCAGGGAGTTCCAGAGTTTACCAGAGAAAGGGATGAATGATTGAGAATACTAGTTAACTCTTGCATCAGAGTGGTGGACAGAATAGGGGTAAGAGAAAGAAGAAAGTCTTGTGCAGCGAAGCCGCGGGAGGAGGGGAGGCATGCTTTCATGATCATTGCAAGATCAGAAGAGCAGTTAGTATGAAAATAGCGGTAGAAGACAGCTAGAGATGCAACACTGCGGCGATGAGAGAGAGGCTGAAGACAGTCATTTAGAGGAGAGGAGTTGATGAGACGAAAAGCTTTTGGTTCTACCGTCTAGAAAAGCAGTATGAGTGGAACCCTCCCAGACATGAAGCATACTCCACACATGGACGGATAAGGCCCTTGTACAGAGTTAGCAGCTTAGGGGGAGGGGATGAGAAAAACTGGCGGAGATGTCTCAGAACGCCTAACTTCATAGAAGCTGCTTCAGCTAGAGATGAAATATGAAGTTTCCAGTTCAGATTATAAGTAAAGGACAGACCGAGGATGTTCGGTGTAGAAGAGGGGGACAGTTGTGTGTCATTAAAGAAGAGCGGATAGTTGTCTGGAAGGTTGTGTCGAGTTGATAGATGGAGGAATTGAGTTTTTGAGGCACTGAACAATACCATGTTTGCTCTGCCCCCAACCAGAAAGTTTAGAAAGATCAGAAGTCAGGCTTTCTGTGGCTTCCCTGCGTGAAATGTTTACTTCCTGAAGGGTTGGATGTCTATGAAAAGACGTGGAAAAGTTTAGGGTGGTATCATCAGCGTAGGAGTGAATAAGACGAGAAGTTTGGTTTAGAATTTTAATAGGTAGCATAAAGTAGCCAGAGGGTGGAGAAGAGGGAGGAACAAGCCCAGAATCGTCCAAGGTAAAGTTTTTAGCAAAGGTTTGAGCGAAGAGTTCAGCTTTAGAAATAGATGTGGTAGCAGTGGTGCCATCTGGTTGAAAGAAAGGAGGGAAAGATAAGCGCGATAAGAGTACATGGGAGAATACATTTAACCCATCCATTTCGCAGAAACTTGTTTTTATATTATACATATGAATGATGACATAACATAAATTAGTGTTTTTTTTTCAGTATACCGACTTTTTTTTTCTTCCTTTAAAATTAAGTCGGCTGGTGAATCTGGCAGTTTTTCCACCTATTGCAAACGTATGCTGTCTATTTTATTTATTTATTTATTTATTTATTTATTTATTTATTTATTTTCAATTATACAGACTTATACCTTGGCAGTGGATCTTGTCCAAATGACTTTTTATTTTATGTTTCGGCTGCCACTGTTTTAAATCGGACAATAATCTTTCTTTGAGAATTGTTAAAAATAGTATTTTCTTCTGCATTAGAAAATAAATACATCCCTGACGAAAAGAAAAAAAATTAAAATATCTTATTACACGTTCACCAGTCACTTAGCACATATAGAGACACTGTTGTGACTCGCCACAGGGTGGTAATAAAGCAAGCCGACGTTAACATGGGAATCAATAGATACATTAAATAGATGTTACTATGACCCATATTATGGATCATGATATTATCAGTGCTGGCTTTGTATGAAAGTTTGCCTCCTGCCCTCACGCATTAACGTCCCGCTACTAAAATATCGACGACATCCCTTCTTTTGTTTATAAAAATCGAGAAATACTATATCGCACCAGTTCGTTTTCGAATCCACGGGTGAGAGACTTCAACGCGACAATACATTCCCAGACTTTGGGAGGAAAAATGATACTCTGAAAATTTCTGTGTGTGTGTGTGTGTGTGTGTGTGTGTGTGTGTGTGTGTGTGTGTATGTGTGTGTTTAGAGAGAGAGAGAGAGAGAGAGAGAATTCGTACTTTCACGAAACAGTGGAGAGTTGTGTCTGGTGGGCAGGCGGGCACGAGCCAGCCGTCCAGCATGTGGGTGGACACTCAAGGCCCCACAGTCTGTCTCGGTCTGTACTATGTATCTACCCTCAAGAAAAGTTCATGATTAGGCTCTCTGCGCGCGCAGATCATGGAAGCTTAAGCTTACTTGGTGTAGGTGAAACACACACACACTCCACGTATTCATTTGGCACGCCGTGCATTCAGCCTTGGCTGTCTCTCTTTCAAAAACAATATGTATGTGATACTCGAACAGTATACACAGTTTTAACATTACTATGAACTTCAATTTTGATTGACTGAAGAGAGATCACACTTCGTTATTGTGTGGAAGGATCAGGAACATACTGAGGGACAACATCATGTACTGCAGTAAAGGTTGAACGTTCTTCAAGGCTTTCTCTCCTGCCTGCTGCAATAGTGTCTTCTACGCAAGAGTCACGCCATAACCCTGGCTACTCTCCTCCTCGAGGGCGTTCCGCTAGACACATGCAACAGCTCCTAAACCAGTCCTCATCCCCCCTTTCCCCTCCCCGACTGTCTCCTCGTGCCGCCCTCAAGGTCCATAAGTGTCCACAGAAGAGAGTACGATTGTACCCTTCACAGGAACTCATAGTGTGTGTGTGTGTGTGTGTGTGTGTGTGTGTGTGTGTGTGTGTAATAATTTTCGAGCTTTCGTTGTCCAATCTCTCTCTCTCTCTCTCTCTCTCTCTCTCTCTCTCTCTCTCTCTCTCTCTCTCTCTCTCTCTCTCTCTCTCTCTCTCTCTCTCTCTCATGATGTTAATGAAGAAGGAAAACTTAAAAAGTCCAATTATAAAAACCTAACTGGCAAAAAAAAAAAAAAAAAAAAAAAAAAAAAAAAAAATATATATATATATATATATATATATATATATATATATATATATATATATATATATATATATATATACAGTATATATATATATGGAGCTTCCAAGACCTTGGCTTGGATGGGTGTAGCCACAGTATATAATCTTTGCTTATTAGCTGTGGCTACCTCAAATTGGCTCTTGGTCCTACATGCCCACACCTTTCTATACTATACTTTCAGTTCTGAATTTTGTGCTTGTCCACTGTGTAGGATATTTGGCAATTCTTTCTGAAATATAAATGATCTTTATTAGTATTTGGTTAATTCTCTAATCACGTAATTGTATCTAATGGCTGGACAAGAAAGAACATTGCATCAGAGGAAACTGAAGGGATTATTAGAGAGATAAATAGACAGATATACAGTAAAATCCCTCTCATCCGGCATTCGAGTATCCGGCAGCTTCAAGTATCCGGCACATTTTTCCCCGAGCCTTAAAATCAATAAAAAATCAATGTGTACTCATAAAATCGATTAAAATTCCCGTGCGGGGCATACTTTGTCCCCTCGCCACCAGAGCGCACTGCTTCACACCACCCGCAGCCCACTGCACTGTGTTTACTCAGTGACTCAGTCCCGTGTGTGCACTGTTTATCGCCTGACGCCTTCATCATGCCTAAAGTTGTAGAAAAGAGGAAGCGAAGCGTGTTGTGCTTACACTTAAGCAGCTGATCAGATCAGCTGCTGATTAAGATCAGCTGATCTTTGTTATGGTAAGATGCGTGAGTGTAGGGTGGTGATTGTGGACATGATTTCACTTCTATTCAAGTATCTGGCATGTCGGCGGTCCCGTTGATGCCGGATAAGAGGGATTTTACTGTAGCTAAGTAGATAATTGTACGTATAACAATAACTTCTGCACGTGTTCCAACAAAGCATTAATTACAGTGAGTTTGACCGCTACCAGCTGAATCTGGAAGGCAAGAAGCAACCACCTATTTTCATCAACGCCAATGAACCTCGAAAAGCAACATTTGATTCTAATTTGGAGCCTGGTAGAACTTATAGTGTGCTGATTAAAACATTCTCTGGCAATGTTGCCTCTTGGCCTACCGCTGGGAATGTTACAACACGTAAGTATGTGTTGGTATTGTGAATGCATACCACATTTTTCATTGTAAGATACATTCTTGTATAAATACTGTATTAAGTATATTTTACCAATCAGTGTAGTTACTTAGTTGCCCAACTGCCCAACATTGCCATGCCCTAAGATACAATTAATTTTTTTCCATAAAATATAGGAAGGCAAGATAAGAGTGAAACTGAAATAATGCAAACATGTATGTTACTATATATATAACTATATATATAACTATTGGGTGTCTCTCTCTCTCTCTCTCTCTCTCTCTCTCTCTCTCTCTCTCTCTCTCTCTCTCTCTCTCTCTCTCTCTCTCTCTCTCTCTCTCTCATCCCTAACAGTGTTTCACTGATTTTGACGTTCCTTGTAGGTCCACTGAGTGTCCGCAGGCTAGTAGCAGAAGAAATGGGTGATGGACGGAAGGTGCAGCTGTCTTGGGAGCCTGATCCAACCTCAACTCAGGATCATTACAAAGTAATTCCAAGATACTGTTTTCTGTTGTATCATCATCAGTTGTTATAAGAGTGCTACAGAACAAAGGCCTGTTCTATGAATGATGCGTCAATGCAAAATACTCCCTAATTGTACCACAAGATTGATATAGCAAACTGTGCAAGTCCAGGTTCAGCATGATCAAAATATGTATACATCAGCAGTGTTTTCAATGGCAGCAGTGATAGGAAAACTTTTTACAGTACTCCTCTTTCCACCATGCCATTCACAAAATATCAAACTCATACATGAATCCCTGACACTTGAGCAAGGTTATTCATACATTGAGACCATTGTCATGCACTTAATGTTATTTCTTCTTCAAACACCATATACCATGCTAAGAATAGTGACAGATGAGTGAGCAGGGTTCACCTCATGATCATTCCCTTTGACCATCACTTCAACTGTCACAACCTCATTTCAGAACAGCCTTATCTTACACATTAAGAACCATAAGTGAGTCAGTTCATCAAGGGGGTAATTAAGAGTACCAGTGCTGCACAATACATGCCTTAATACTTTGTTTAATACTATATTACTTGGATTTTTACAGGTTGTGTATCAAGAGGTAGAGAGAGACAATGGAGATTCTCGTACCCAACTAGTGACAGAGACTTGGGCAGGGGAAGAGCTCTACCCTGGGAGGAATTATTCTATTACAGTGACTGCCATTTCAAATGATGTGGAGAGTGACCCTGCTTCTCAGATTTACTTTGCAACAAGTAAGTTCTTACCTTAGTTAGGATCCTGTGTTGTATGCTTGAAGAAACTGAACCATGTTTTTAGTAATCATTCATACAAATTGAGAAGACAGAGTTTTAAAGTATTTGAGAAAAAAAAAAAAGGTAAGACAATGAAGATTGCAAGCAAGGAGTTACATACATTGGAGTAAATGGAGTCTTCTGCAGTGAGATATCCTGTGAAGGAGCTCTTTTGAACAGTCATCAGAGGAGATAGAGCATATGATTTGATTTTTACTTCATTTCACTTGATTTATTGAATTAATAGTACATTTATAAAGTATATACACATAACAAATAAATGGCCTAGTCTGCCAAGCCATAAATGGCTCATTTCCTGACATAATAAACAGTATCATATTTTACATATCTGACACTACACATGACAATTAGCTTAACTAGTCATCACACTTTATATAACTCCAAACTGTGACAGAATTTAGTTAAATAAAAGTGAAATTAAGATATTTTGTAAGCTTGAGTTTTCATGGTGATATTGCTAGAAGCCAGCTGGCTGCATTGTTATATATACTTTCAATCTTCAGTATCATAAACTTGTGTATTGTTGATATGTAGCAATATTACATAGGACTTTGTAGAAGTGACACTAACATTGTGCATCTGCTGTTATACATTGCTCCTGTTTGATAAGCTGTACCAAATTAGTCAGAAGTGAAAATGAATCCTAAGGTTTTAATTTCTCTTAACCTCATGATCTCTTTTGTGAGAAGTTAACACTAATTAAAGTTGTTGAATGCATTTGCAAACGAGATTTGAATTGGTACAGTTTGTTTATTTATTGATTTGTTTAAATATTTATTCTATACATATATTTTTAGATGTTTCATAATCCTGTGATTTGTTTGATATTTGCTTTAAAATAATTTTCAGTGTTGGTTATGAAGATGTGTATTCTAAATATAGTACACATACTTCTTGGTGATTTGATGTAGATTATATTCAGTAAGGTAGAAACAGGAAATCAACAATGCCTCTTTATTTTATTCAGAACCAGCTTCTCCCATTATTGAGGAACTCCAACCCATACCACATGGTCTTAAAATTTCTTGGAAGAGTGATGTCACATCCAAGCAAGATAAATATGATGTTGTCTACACCAGAAATGATACAGGTAAAAATAATATGAGTAATAAACATTTCTCTCTCTCTCTCTCTCTCTCTCTCTCTCTCTCTCTCTCTCTCTCTCTCTCTCTCTCTCTCTCTCTCTCTCTCTCTCTCTCTCTCTCTCTCTCTCTCTCTCTCTCTCTCTCTCTCTCTCTCTCTCTCTCTCTCTCTCATGGTAACACATTATTAAACTTTAGTGCTTGCAAATTATATAACAGTCATTAATGTCTGTCTGCTTACTTAACATTTCCATCCCCAACAGCTCTGTCAGTGACTCGTCAGACAGAGAATACCCAAGTAGTGCTGGAAGATTTGTATCCAGGTGCTGGCTATGAAATTAAGGTATATGCTGTATCTCATGGCTTATGGAGTGAACCTCATGTGTACTTCCAAGCTGTATGTAAGTAATGAATACTCTACTGTAAGTAAGCAATCTCAGTATAGTTTTGCCTGAATATTGAGAAGAAATTAAATTATATTGGAAGAAGACATACTGTCACTTGTGTTTGAGAACATATATCATTTACTGATTCCAGCTTGACTTGCACCTCTCAATTAAATATATAGTGTTTATATAACTATACTGTACTTTTTTTTTCTCAATGGGAAGAGATTTTTCAAAGGATATAAAATAACAATATATATACCACTTTGAAATGCTGTTAAAGGAAGATGGCCAAGACAAGGCATTTGGATGCCTACTTTCACAAAATTTCCCCCATATCTTAGCCTTTAGGCATCTAAGAGAGAGATCTCACTGCACTACACTGTGCAAGAGTCACTTACACAACACATGATGATTTTCACTACAGGTTCCAAACAACAGAACTAGATAATTTTCCCAACACCTTATTTAATCCAGTTGAGTGGACTAGATGCAGGAGAACCTCCCATATAGGCCATCAAGATTATATCCCCATCCATGCATTCTCAACAACTCTTCATCCATCCATCACAGACAAGCACTCTTCTTTACCCTACAGAAACCCCATTTGGTAGGATGCAAGATAACCCCACCAAAGGCTCTTAAACAAATTTAGGATTGATGGGAAAACTTTAAGCTAGTTATGGTTATGTAAAAGGGGACAGATTTTAATGGTACTAAATCTGAGTGAGGACAAATAATTAGGGAGATGCTACAGGTACCAAAAAAATCTCATGTCAGCTATTTCATTTGCATTCATATATGTATTACACATAATAATATCTGTTGCTTGATTCCTTCTGAAAAAAAATAAAGTAGAAGCTTGAAAGGGGTAAAATTACATTAATTTCCATGGTGTCTTGTCTATCCTTCCTTGGATAATGTGAAGTCAGAGGAAAATGAAATAACAGATAAAGGAATGCAAGAAAAATGTAAAACAAAAAAGAAAGTCTATTAAAATCAGAAGAAATACTAATGATAATGGAAATGTTTGAGAAACTTGTTATGGTAACCACTCTGCATGCAATGTATGTTCTCAGATCCAAACTCTGTGCGGAATTTAACCATCACTGGTACAAGTAACTCATCCGTAAGTCTAGCATGGCAGCCACCCATCAACTCCCTTTCTACTCACTATGTTGTCCGGTGAGTATTGAGAATCCTGAAAGAAATAGTTCAGTGGTGTTGATATTTTGTTGTACAATATTTCCTTCTTATCTTATAACATTCTCATTTAATGATGATATAGGTGGTAAGCCTTCTCAGGTTTCCTTTCTGACCATTTTATTGCTGCTGTGGTAGACAGTCACTATTCTTCTCTTGAAATCTATTAACAGTAGTGTTCTTCAGGGTTCTGTCCTGTCACCCACTCTCTTCCTGTTATTCATCAGTGATCTAAACCAAACTTCTTGTCCTATCTGCTCCTATGCTGATGATACCACCCTGCACTTTTCCACATTTTTTCATAGATGTCCAACACTTCAGGAAGTAAACAGTTCACACAAGGAAGCCATAGGATGCCTGACTTCTGATCTTTCTAAAACTTTTGATTGGGGCAGAGCAAACTTAGTATTATTCAATGCCTCAAAAAACTCAATTCCTACATCTATCAACTCGACACAACCTTCCAGACAACTATCCCCTCTTCATCAGTGACACTCAGCTGTCTCCCTCTTCTACACTGAACATCCTTGATCTGTTCTTTACTCACAATCTAAACTGGAAACTTCACATTTCATCTCTAGCTAAAACAGCTCCAATGAAGTTAGGCATTCTGAGACGTCTCCGTCAGTTTTTCTCACCCTTCCAGCTGCTAGCTTTGTACAAGAGCCTTGTCCATTCATGTATGGAGTATGCTTCACATGTTGGCGGGGGGGGGGGGGGATTCCACTCATACCGCTCTTCTAAACAGGGTGGAATCAGAAGCTTTTCATCTGATCAACTCCTCTCCTTTAACTGACTGTTTAAGCCTCTTTCTCATCACTGCAATGTTTCAGTCTCTTTCTCATTGCTGCAGTATTGCATCTCTTGTGATCTTCTATTACTATTTTCATGCTAACTGCTCTTCTGATTTTGCTAACTGCATGCCTCCCTCCTCCTGTGGCCTCATTGCACATGACTTTCTTCTTTCTCTCACCACTATTCTGTTAACCTCTCTAATGCAAGAATTAACCAGTATTCTCAATCATTCATCCCTTTCTCTGGTAAACTCTGGAACTCCCTGCCTGCTTCTGTATTTCCACCTTCCTATGACATGAACTCCTTCAAGAGGGAAGTCTCAAAACACTTATCCTTCAATTTTTGACCAATGCTTTGGACCCTATTTGGAGACCTGCATCACAATAGGCCTTTTTCTGGAGGGGGATTTTTGTTGCCCTTGGTTGGTGCCCTTCCTGCATAAGAAAAAGCCAGTTATTACTGTTTTTGTAAAGAAAATATTATTTATTTAATTTTTTCTCTTCAGATACCGCACTATTGACGGATCAGAATGGACAGAACTTAATCCCACCAATCAAACTGTTGCTACTGTAGAGCAGCTAGAGGCTGGGGAACGATACATCATCCAAGTGCGCTCTGTGTCACACCATGTGGAGAGCTTCTCCCCTCAGGAAGTGGAGCAGATCATTCGTGAGTAGTAATTTATGATAGTATTTTTCATTGTTAAGTAAGAATATTTATTGGAGACTCATGTATGATAAGCTCAACCATGACATATAATATATAGTGGAACCTCAGTTCTGAAACTCAATTTGTTCTTGAATGCTGTTTAAAGTCTGAAATGTTTGAAAACTGAAGCTAATTTTTCCCATAGGAATCAAAGTGAAATGGATTAATCCATTCCCAGACACCCGGACACCCTGTCTTAGTTTCTTATGACAGACACTCCCACTGCTAAGATGGCTGCTTCACAACATCTCCAGCTCATATTTTAATTATCCAGAAAGGATGTATTGAATGAATTTAGTAACACAGAACTCACCTGAAGATACTGTTTAGACCATGCAAGTATTCTCTTTGTCACCAATCTAGTCAGGGAAGCCTTACAGTGACACAAAGAGGAGCAACCCACTCATGACCAAAATGAAGGTGATCATAACACTTAAACATCTTGCTGCTAGGGAAAGCTACTAAGAAAATGCAGTTGTGCAGTATTGATGGTGCTGGGGATCATCAAGAGAGCCACCTTCAGGATTACTCCTGAGCACTGAAAACTGTTTGTTTATACTGAGGATTCTTCAATTGCATCAAATTTACCCTATTTCAAAGATTGAATTACTGTCTTACATTCTGTGTCTCTCCTCCAAATATATAAAAATGAAGGAAATATTTATAGAAACTATAAATTAGTAATAAACTGCAGCTTTTGGTCTGTCTTTTAATATTTGAAATCAAATAACTTTGTTTGAGAACTGAATTATGGTAAGGCAACCGAAGCATTTATGAGTTCAAAGTTTTGTTTGAGAACAAATTTGTTCAAAAAGGGAGGCATTTGGAAACCGAGGTTGCACTGTATATTATATACAATAATTTCACAGTGGTACAATAAATAATAATGAAAAAATAAATTAAATTTTTAAAAGTTGTCTTCTAAACAACATTCAGAAACTTGTGTCTTTTAGAGTTAATTACAGAAATTGATTATATGTGATAGTACAAAGTAAAAGTATAGATTAACCTCACAGGTACATTATAAGTCCTGCATACCTAAGTTGTGTTGCATTGATCAGCTTATTCCTGATGTAATGCAAGTGAAGTGAATTGCAACCATCTGAATAATTTTTAATTAATTTAATTTTCTTGCTCATAAAGTGGGAAAAAATACTGTTTATAAAAGATTAGGGTTATAGTAATGTCACTATACCATTCCTTCCACAGCTCCAAATCCTGTGAGAGGTATCGAACATTATTTGGATTCTCAAAACATTACCTTTGAGTGGCCTCGACCTGAAGGCAGGATTGATTATTACACAATACTGTGGTGGAATGATATGACTCCTGATAAAAAGGTATTGAATGTGTGTGTGTGCGTGTGTGTGTGTGTGTGTGTGTGTGTGTGTGTGTGTGTGTGTGTGTGTGTGTGTGTGCATGCATGCATGCATGCATGCATGCACATGTGTATTTACCTAGTTGTATTGTACAAGGCACGAGCCAAGGCTCATTTTATCCTGTCTCCATAACCAGATTTATCCAATTTCTCTTTCAGCAAGTATACATTGTTTGCCACAATCACTTCTTCCTTCAAATCATTCCAAATTTTGATAGCTCGATGCGGGAAGGTATATTTCTTGATGTCACTCGAACATCCACTCTTCTTATTTTCTTCCCATGCCCCCTTGTGCATCTCTTTCCCTCCTCCATCAGTGGTACCAAGTCATTTCTGTCTATTCTTTCTATATTGTTTACTAATTTGTACATTGTTGTCAGGTCTTCTCTTTCTCTTCTCTCTTGTAGTGTTGGTAGTCCCATCTCCAAGTCTTTCTTCATGGCTTAAGTCTCAATTCTGGTACCATCTTTGTTGCTATCCTCTGTATTCTTTCCAGTTTCCATATATCTTTTTTTCTACATGGAGCCCAAACTACTGCTGCATATTCCAATTTAGGTTGTATCATGCTTATTATAATTTTTTTCATAATTTCTTTGTCTAAATAGTTAAATGCCACCCTAATGTTTGTTAACAAGCTGTATGTAGAGCCATGTGTGTGGGGAGTAATCTCATAGTATCCTGTCTCTATATATCTATCCAGTTTGGTCTTAAAAGCACGGACAGTTACGGCATTGGCAACGTCTTCACTGAATTCATTCATTCCATTTGTGTGTGTGTGTGTGTCTATATATATATATATATATATATATATATATATATATATATATATATATATATATATATATATATATATATATATATATATATATATATATATATATATACGTATTTATGTATGCAGTGAGGTTGCTGCTAATGCTCAAGAATCTAATGTGAATCATGTCTAGCACAGGGGTAAGTTTGCTTCTAAGTCATACTTTAAAATGGGGAACTTAAAGCCTAACACAGGAATTGGCTGCAACAAACCACAGAGAAGTCCGTAACGTAGAATAGGATAACAATAATATCATGGGAGCAAGCATACTGCTGCCACCACTGCCTCCGCCAACAGAGATGCTAGTTTAGTGAAAAGGGCAGGCTGCAGCTGCCACCAACATACACAGCAATGCAAGTTTAGTGAGAAGAAGGGCAGGCTTCAAAAAATCAGCAGATGAGTACCACATACTCATAGGTACTACAGAAGTGGTTGGCTTGGAGCAGGATTTATACACACTAGTAGTAAATAAGCTGTCCTTGTGGAAAAGTCCATATATTGTTTGGGTATGTACTATGTAATATTACTGTCATATATAAATGTTTGTTCCAAATAATATTTATATTTTTTTTACCTTTGCTTTAATTCCAGAACATGAAATCTGCATTGTAGGTTTTTATTCAGCCCCAAATTTTCTCTCACAGAAATCAAAACAAATATCTGGTGATCAAGCAACTCAGGGCATCAACCGTAAACTGACCGTCTTGATTGGAGAGTTGATGCCAGGGGAACTGTACCACTTCCAGTTCTACACCACAGCCCATGGAGTGAAGAGTGAAAATGTTTCCCTCTCTAGCAGAACAAGTCAGTGTTTTTCACACAACAAATATCCTTTACAAGCCTGGCTTTTAACATACATTATTGTGGCTTTCTGGGTCTAAGGGAGCCGTGGATGTGAAAATTTAAATGGTAGAATAGATGAAGCAAACATATGTTTATAATTTGTTTAATGTGAACTATTTTTATTAAGAGTTCTTTTTTTAATAATGATAACCTTTGATGTAATATTCTTTTAACACCATCTTTTCATCTTATTGAGATCTTTTTGCACTACTTCATACTTTGAAATTCATATGATAATATATATTTCTACTCTCTATTTTTTTTATAAATTGAATGGATTTTAAACAAATATTTTTGGGTGGTGTTGATTATGATAAGCACTTTTAACTAAAGTATATTTTACTGAAGAAAAAAGCGAGATAATCTTTATGAATAATACTGATACACATTTTACAAAAGAACTACTAAATTTTCTTGTAATTTTTTTTTTATACCTTGTGACTAACGTATACATTTCATGAAATAATAGTATTTAAGAAAAGAGCATGTAAGTAACATTATATATATATATATATATATATATATATATATATATATATATATATATATATATATATATATATATATATATATATATATATATATATATATATATATATATATATATATATATATATATATATATATATATATATATATATATATATATATATATATATATATATATATATATATATATATATATATATTTATTTATTTATTTATTTATTTATTCACAATTTACAGCTTCATTCTCATATATGCTTTTCAGGACCAGTCATCACTTCAGATATCACTATTGTTAGCCAGTCGGAGGCCCAGTCCATGACAGTGCGCTACACCCCTACACCTGCTGCTGTGGCTATTTTTGATAAATACAGATTCATGTTGTCGAACACAACTATTCCAATGAAAGAAAAATGGGCAAATGATGATGATAGAAAGGTATTATTATACTTATATTTTGAGAGAAAAAAAGGGTTATCAAAGATGTTATCAAATGTAATTTCTTCTTCATATCACTTTACTGATTAAATTTCCTGAACTTTGACACAGATAAAATATGACTTATTTTATGTTCATGATTCCTTTCATGAAACAAACATGTTACTTGGATATAAAAATTAGAAATTTTTACTCATAGAAAATTGCCTTTGGAGATTGCCTTGACGATGGCAGCAGCATTAGCCAGTGTGGAAGTATGGCATTTTCTCTTATGACAGTTCAGTTTGAAATTTCATTTCCTGGTTTAAATGCAGTTCTCTATAAAAATCATAATTATACTGTTTTCCAGGTTGTGTTTGAAGGCCTGGTTCCTGGGCGGCTATATACTGTTAATGTGTGGACTGTGTCAAAGGAGGTGACCAGCCAGCCTCTGATACGTCAAGATCGTCTTTATCCCAAGTCTGTCACTGGCATTAATGCTACTTATATATCTGACAGCGAAATCACGTTAGCGTGGATAAAACCTAAAGGCGACTATGATTATTTTGAGGTTCGTATTCCCTGAAAGAAATAAAAAGGTGTGAGGGTTGAATTAGGTTTTATATACACTCTCATGAAAACAAAGTAATTGTATGGTTAGATATAGGAATCCCATAATTTTTTAATTTTTTTAATTTTTTTTTTTATTTTTTATCTCACCTTTACCTGTTTATTCTTCAAAATAGCATTTAACATTTTTGGCCTCTAGTAGCAGTCACACACAACACACACACACACACACACACACACACACACAAATATTTTTACATGGCATTATACTTAAGGAAACCATCTGCCAAAAGTCAAGATAAGCTATTTCAAAACCAAATTTGATGTAATTTTAATATATTATGTGTCCTGATGAAAAGATGTTACCTGCCAAATTTTATATTATTTGCCTTTTAAATATCTGTAAAAGTGTATTTTCTTTTTTTGTTTTTTGAAAAACAAAAATTGACATAGTGCTTTTATCAGCAATACATTGTTGATGAAAATAACAAATAAACTTTATATAACTCCTATAAGATTGTATTCACTAAATTTGAAGATGTCTTTTTATCAGGTTTGCATATTTCTGGAACAAATGAAAAATTTTTTTTATAAAAAAAAAAAAAAAAAATATATATATATATATATATATATATATATATATATATATATATATATATATATATATATATATATATATATATATATATATATATATATATAATTTATTTATTTATTTTTTCTTCAGCAGATGAACCCTTAACTCATTAGGAAACTTTTAGTTGAGCTGAATTTTCATAATAAACAATAAAGTACTAACTTGTCCTCAGACATTATGGTGCCTTTAATCGTGTTTAACATTTTATTTATCATCGTCTTCATTGATTATTTTATACAGTAGGGATGCTTAGGCTGATTTAAATTCATTTAGTATTTTAGTACTAACACATGCCACTTATGCTTGCAGGTGCAGTATTTGAGTGATGATGAATTAATTACTAATGACACCAAACATGACTCTATCACCATTACTCAACTGCGGGCACACCGCAACTATACCTTCACTGTGCTGACCATTGCTGGCAATATAAAGAACAAAATGAGGCAGTCTAAGTCTGTATCTGCTACTTTCACAACTCATGAGAGTACTCCAGGCAAGGTAAGAGCTTGTTATTAATATCCATGTTTTCTTTTCTCCCTCTCTTTTTTCAATTTTGTTGTCTTCATTAAGATATTTATAATTTTCATCATTATTTTTGTGCTGTTACTTGAATCGCCTTTACTAAATGGTTGCCATTGCATAACTACTCACTGCTCAGGCTAATTATCATTTAGATCTAAAATCCTGTAAAAGTAAGCATTGGTATCAAGTAAAACCATTAATTCAGAAGTAAAGCTGCCCCTCATCTTCTAGAGTAGCCACTTCATTATGCAGAAACAATAAGCGAGAGATGCCTGGATTTTTAAGGGTCTGCCATTGGTATTACAAGTACTGCATCTTAAATATTGGTAGTTGAGCTTTGTTTGAATGTGGATACAGACTTAATAGACATCAATCCCAGCATGTTTTATGTATGGACAAAATGGTAAGAAGTCAAGCCACTCAGCCTTCTTACACCATACACAAATTGGTGGATAATTGAGGGTTTTTTTTTTTTTTTTTTTTTTTTTTTTTTTTTTTTTTTTTTTTTGCTACTCTCCATCATCCCAGCCATTCTCTCAATTTTTTTAATACAAGTCATGAAACATTTAAAATTTCAGCTAGCATTTTGTTAGTTGTAAGATGATTCTACAAATTACTTTTTTGAGTATGATGTATATAGAATTGGGTAGGAAAGGGAAATAACAATAGGAAGGAATAGAGAAAATTACAAGGTATAGAAATATTTTGATTGATCAGTCAAGTACTGTACATCAACAATTGAGATTTAGTTTCAAGTTAAAATCTGTGGTTCTTTGCAGGTGGCAGAATTTTCTCCCATTACCGTGATGCCCAACTATATTACCTTCAGGTGGTCATTACCTCCTGATGAAGAAAATGGTGTTCTTTTAGGATTCACAATAAAATATGGAATAAAGGTAAGAATGATTTTGTCTGACTTAGTGTAATTATACCATGTTGGCACTATGTTTGGTCTCCCAGGCTCTTATATCTCATTTCATATTCATAATTATGCATAAGCAATGTTACACTGATATAGCTGAGCTGATAGTCTAGCAATAAGTCTGTCTTCCTTAGCTGTTGACTCAGTTGCTGCTGGTGTCTACTTGATTATTTTCAAAATTTTTACACTCAGGTCT